>NC_132838.1:53511679-53814709 GCF_048164855.1 Canis lupus baileyi
ATCTCTGGTTCAAATTTCCTTATGCCAGAATCCCTGTTTTCCTCTCTATATATTAAAATCTTACAGGGTCCACTTCAAATTTTCTTTCCATTATAAAGCCATTCTTGGTTTTGTTAACTCAAAATTGCCCTCTTTTTCTTTGTTTCAATACTACAGTATTTTTCCATCTCTTTTGCATTTTTTTTAAATCTTATGATATCAGAAATGATTTACCTGTCTGCTTCCCTCTCTGACATGGAGTTCGGGGATCATAGGCCATATCTTCTTACTCATTTTATCTACATTCTCTACCTCCAATAGACCAGGGTATAATCTAGAAATCAAGTACCTAAGATGGAAATTAATCTAATTGTTATTATTATAATTTTGCACACTTTATCCTTTGACCTGAGAAATAAAAATTCTATTTATTATTATAATTTTGCACACTTTATCCTTTGACCTGAGAAATAAAAATTCTATCTAAATGTGACTCTGTGAAGCCCAAGCCTGAGACATCAACTGCAGATTTCTTCCTAGTCAGATATTATAGTTCCTTTGAAGCCTGCAGAGCTATCAGTGTCTTGGCACTCATTTTGGATTTTCTCGTCACGGAGTGAGCAAGGGGACCCTTCTGCTCCCACACTGGTGCAAAGGCACCTTAGACAATTTAGAATATTTTAGAATTTATTTTAATGTTTTCTAATCAATTGACTCAGCAATGAGCCCATTTGTCTGCCTTATGTGATCATTCCATGAAAGCAAACCAGACTTTTGACTCCTGAAGATGGAATTCCTGGTCAGATTAGTGCAGCAGAAATGCATTTTGGTCAGAGCACCCTTCGGTCTCTAAGAAAGGTAAGTCTTCATTTTGCAAGAGTAGGGCCTCACTTGCTTTAATGACTCTGTAAGCTCAGAAAAGTTTCCCCAGAAGTATAACTTGTAGGATTTATAAAAGGCAAAGCAAACCCCAAGGATGTAATTTGTTTTTCCTTTCCCAGAAAAATATAGGAAATTTAAAGGTTATTAACTCAGCTTTGCAAATGGTTTTCAAATAACGTTTGATTCACAAAGCCCTGTGAACAATCAAAATATGAGTTGGCTCTGTTAATGCTGAGGACTCTATCCTCGTCCCATCTAGCTATGCCACCTCTCTTAACATGAGGTGGTGAAAACACAGACACCTGGCTGTAACACATTCACATAAGAGTTCCCGCAGAGGAAGCAGTCCATGGGAAACTTCAGATAAGCTGCAGCAAGATTTCTCTGTGCATTCTGGAAAGCTTGTAAGTTTCTCACAAGCAATTACACCAGCTCTTCAGTGCTCCAAACTACCTCTTAAACGAACTGTAACAACCAAACCAAGAGCTATCATCTGATAATTCTGGCTACAGAGATATAGATTTCCATGAAAATGAATCAAGCAAGTAACACAATTGAGAAACTAAATAGTATGTTTAGAGGAGTTTCCAAATTGGTATCTTCTAGATGGGGAGCACAGTGACATGGATTGATCCTCATATGTGGCAATAACATGTTTAAAGTGTTTTCTAAGCTAGGAATCTTTTGTACATAGATGTATTGTGAACATATAAAAAAGAGGGCACTCATGTTCTCATAGAATCTTAACATTTGACTTCTATAGTTTAACAGGTTTTATTGCAAATGTGACAAGAAAAAATAAAATATTATTTAACTTATTACCTAGCAGGTGATTTAGACCTCAAAATTACTGCCACAGGATCCAGTTTAGGGCCTGACAGTGTAAATAATACACCATCCCACCTACAATTGTAATTACTGCCAACTGTTTTGCTAATTTTATATTTCTTTCATCTTTCTTTCCTAACTTAACTGAATTTCTTATGGTATGATAATATTATTGTTCTTTTTTTCCCAAACTAACTGTATCTAATTAAATCTAAACTGAATCTTTGTACAATATACTTTTTTCCCCTAGCCTTAGTATGGGTGGAATTGTGTCCACCCTTAAAAAAAAGATATGTTAAAATCCTAAACTGTACTATTTTAGAATGTGTCTTTATTTGGAAATAAGGTTGTCACAGATGTAATTAGTTGAGCGGAGAGTAGTATGAGACCTTATTTCAATAGGATTGGTGTCTTTATTAAAAGAAGACTGAAGGGACAGAATCATAGGGAAAGGCCACCTGAAAATGTAGGATTGGAACAATGTATTATAGGATAAGGAATGTCAAAGATCACCAGCAAACCACCAGAAACTGGAAGAGGTAGAGACAGCTTCCCCTATAGGTGTTAGAGGGAGTATGGCTCAATCAATACCTTGACTTCAGACTTCTAGTCTCCAGAACCTGGGGAAGATAAGTTGATGTCGTTTTTGCCACCTTATTTGTGGTATTTTGTTATAAGTCCTAGGAAACTAATGCAGGTCACGAGGCATGGAAACACTGTTCTGTTTGATCTACCTCCACAATGTACTCTACCCTAGGAGATGGACCAAAATTACTACAGTCAGCACACTTCACTGCCCTCTGACTTCCAAATGGATTTGACTGTTGGGGAACTCGGGCAGGATATTATAGAGGAAGAAGATTGAAGTCAGAGTGTTTATACCTAAGTACTGTTGTGATGATGTTTGGGCTTCTTTGTCTCTTCACTCAGAACCATGAATGCAGAAAGTGATTTGAGAGCCTATTTTTCAATTCTCCAAAGACAGCTTTAATTCATTACAAAGAGCAGTTAATTCATACATATGATGAATGCCAGGACATGAAAGTCCTAATTTTCTCAGTGCTTGGATTATTCTCAAAGTGGTCTTCTCTGCACTTGTGTCCTATTTTGCTGAGACTGCCCCTCCTCTAGGTTTAGGGGTCTGCTGCTCCCTACTACTACACTAACCATTGTGATTCACTCAGACCCTTGCAAATAGACTCATCAGTAAATCTTCTGTAATTTATACTAACTTGAGTTAGGATAGCTCTATTTGCTGTTGAGACCCTTACTGTCACATTATCTGTGTATCAGACACATGATTAACATGTCCACTGTCTTCAGTTTTCTCTTGTGGAATTTCTCTCCCTTCTGTAGCCATCTGTCAAATCTGGCAACTCTTGTTTGAAAAGGAGCTTTCAGACCAACTTTCACTGAAGTGTAGTCTGGGAGAGGATCTGAACAAAGTAAGATAAAAGCTAGCTGATGAGGGAGGTACAACCAATTGCAAAAACTATAGAAACAGGAAGAGCAGGGAGCATACCAGAACTGATGGACAAATTCTACTGAAGGAAGTAAAGAGTGAGCAGATGATGGCATTGAAGTATTGGTCAAATACATAAAGATAAAAGGGAGCAGAAACTACACTGGCTCAGAAATTCAGGAAATGAATTGGCAGACAAGGAGATGTAGGTCTTCCATTCTGTGTCTATATCACATGCATATGATTTGTCTTCCCCACCCCCTAATTCCCAAGGGGAAAATAGAGACAACTTCTGACACTTTGTGTTATTTCAGGATTAGTTCAATCCTCCTTTCCCTTAGGAAATGTTCCTTATACTCCTCTCTCATTTTGAGAATTAACCTTGTTTCCCATGTTTCCATATTATAAACCATCTTATCTATTGTTACTAGTAACAGTTACATTATCACATTATGATGGATTTACTTGGAATGGTTTCTGGGAGCTAGCACAAGTACATTCTAAGACTAATAATCATGAGCAAAGATACTGGGATCAAAGTGAACTAATGAAGTTGTCTGATACTGTGTTTGTTCATTATATCTAAGTTTGCTTCAGCCACTCTTTCAATGCATTTCATCAAAACATGGCTGGAGTTATCTTTACTCATCTCTCTCTCACATCTTACATTGGCTGCTGATTCTTTCTGGAATGCTCTACCTTCCATATATCTTCATGCCTTATTCCTTTACCCTTTCCAAAACTCTACTCAAATGTCATTTTCTCGATAAGACCCACCCACACCATATCTGATTAAAATCCCAAAGCTCTTCCGGCTCTGAGCCTAGGCACTCTGGTGTGCCTTAACCTACCTTACATTCATTTTTCTCTCAAGGAAGAATATATTATTTAATTTTGTATCTATTGCCTTTATTAATTTTGCATATCTTTCTCCAACAGAATGCAAACATCATAAGGACAATGATTTTGATTTTTTCATTCACTGCTATAAACTAAATGCCCCAAAGAGTACCTGGCACATAGTAGATTCTCAGTAATATTTCTGAATAAATATATGGAATATGACAGACTTGCTTAATGCAATACTACCTTACCTCAAGGCCCGACTCCACTAATATTGCCAGTCAGGCTCAAAGCCACTACAATTTGGATCCCAAAATAAATGTTATCTCCTCCATTCTTTTGAACTGGTAAAGCCCTTTCCAGTTGTAGATTTATTTACATATATATAATTTATTTTATACCTAGACTGTGATACTTCAGAATTCAAAGACCATGCTTTACTTATCACTTTAGCCTAACACTAAGCACTGAATACAGTATGTTGCCATAAGAGAACTTCACTATTTGAACTCAATTTAAATTAGCAGATATTCTAAAGATATTATGAAAGCTGAAATTTTTCTGAGTTCAATTAAAGAGCTAAATGAATATACAAATTGTTATCTCACAAAATTGATTCTAATAGTAGTGGGTGAGTATTTAAGGTTTATGAAAAAAAGCTTAACCAGCTTATAAGGTATGATTCTCAGAAAGCTATTCATAAAAGCAATAGAAGATGAATTTTTAGTATTTTAACAACAATATTTATTACATGTGACAATATGATCATCCTTTTAATTTAAAAATAAGATATCAACCTAAGCTTGATCAAGAAGTGACTGCTTGCTAATGGGTTAAAGTGTCTTGTGATAAATTACTGTAATCGAAATAAAGAGTCATCAAAATTACAATGCACAATAGCATATACCTTTTGGAGGTGATTTCAAGCTTGAGGAAACAAGTTAATGAGACTCTAGTTAATACTGAGGTAAAAACCCTTGGAATCTCTGAAAAAGAGTACAAAAAGGTTCAAAGAACTAAAAGCATTCAGAACTTCTGAAGAAAAAGGATTCATAAGAACAGAGTTCAAATGTAAAAACATACACATACTCCAGAAACTGAAGCATTACTCAATGTTAACAATGTCAAGGAAAAGAGATGAGTAAGGAATTATCATTTGTAGGATGTGTCTTCGGTCTAGATACTATAAAAATTATTTTGCTTGTACTCTTTCTTCATAAGCTAGTTCATGAGATCTCTTCTGAGGAAGAAGGCTATATATATATACATATATATATATTAAATAATGCTACAGAAGGAAAGAAGAGATAAAAGTCTGGAAAAGCATGACCAGCATTTCTGTCAGTGTATTGAAATTATTACTAGTTTTGTCTTTGAACTTATGTTTTACACATGAAGTTCTATGGGACAGTGGACATGCAGGTAAACAGAGGAGATATGCCAGGTAGCTTATGTGTGGGCTGAGTGGTTGACCTTGTCATCCAGCATGTAAACACAAGCATGGGGCAATCTGGTGCATGACAAGTGTGTGAGTAGTGGGCAATGGGAAGGGTCTGCACCCATATTAGCAGTGGTGATGATGGCAAGAGATGTTGCAGGTGCAATAAGAGTAGTCACAGTCTCAGGAGAGAGAGAGTAGGGGCTCCATGCAGAGACAACACTGGGACCCTCAGTGGGACATAATTTTGCCATTCATCACTGGAGTTCATTCTTGGGGCACATATATTAATTCTCTGGTTCCAGGAAAGGAACTGTCAGTGCCCAGGCAGTATATTTTGTTAGTAAATCCTTAAAAAAAGAACTGTATACATGGACTTATGTCAGTAAAAATTATGGAATAAGAGTCTCCTAATATTCTGTATTCCATTAAAGCAAAGAGAAAATTTGAAAAAGAGTAGTTAGAATCAACCTTTCAGAAATCTGGAAATTAGCCAGAGGCTTACAGAAAGAAATCTGGGGAGCATTTGTTCAAGAAAAATAGCTGAATTTTAGTAAGAACAATTGGTTTTGTGGCATTTTAAGGTGCCCTAGCCCCATTTCCCACTCTCCATTTCCATGGTAATTTTGAAAAACTATAATCCACAATGTGGTGAAAATAATAGACTGACAGCCACCAACAGAATGAGGCTCATTAAAAGCTTTATTCCCAGGAAATTGTCATTATGTGATCGATCCCTGAGACTCTACTTGTAAAACAGTCTGTATTTGACTTGACTCATGGCTCTTCCAGTGACAGAATCTCTGTCACTTATCTCTGGAGACAAATGTCAGGAAACAAAACAAACCAGCAGGTGGTTAATTACCTTCATAGGTGCCTGAGATAGTGAATAGTTGTGGCAAACAAATGTACCAAAAAAGCTTTACAAGAAGAGTTAGGATGTGAGACTCTTCACAGGGACTTTGATATGTTCTGAAATAATCCTGGGAATCTAGAAGGCTGTGTGCATTCCCAGGGCTGTGCTCAGGTACGAGCAGTACATATACTAAGGAACGTCTGAGAAGGTTCCAAGCTCCCACATCTGGTTGATCTTGAGATTGTACAAGCAAGAATGAAAAGCTAAGGAAGAAGTATAATATTCCAGTCTAAGCACTGGAGACATAATCCACACCCACATAGTCACCACTTGATAAATAACAGGAGACTTATTGGTTCCAAGCATTCAAGGAAATATCTGTCCAACCATTAAGTGACCATTAAGCTGAGCTGGGACTTCAGTGACTACACATGACAAAGAATACAGACTTAGAGAACTTGTTTTTAAAAGTCACAAAATAAGAAGATAATAACAATTAGAGAAAACAGCAAAACCAAAAATCTCTGGGGAGATGTGGGAATTTGATTTCTGGAGTTGTCACATTAGGTCATTTAAAAAGTTCAATTATCAAAAAAAAAAAAAATATGAGGCATGCAAAGAGACAGGAAAGTATGGACCATGACACATAAGAGAGGAAACAGTCAGCAGAAACTGTCCTTGAGGAAGCCTATATGTTGGACTTATTAGAAAAATATTTTTGTCAGCTACTTTAAATATACTCAAGATACTAAAGGAAATCAAGTCTAAACAACAAAAGGAAAGTATGAGAATTATGTTGCATCAAATAGCGGATGTCAATAAAGAGATCAAAATTATTTTAAAAGAAAGCTGAAATTCTGGAGGTGAAAGTTATAATTGAGGTGCAAGACTCCCTATACAAGTTATCACAGTAGACTGCACTAGGCAGAAGAATCAACAAGCTTCATGACAGCCCAATTGAGATTATCAGTCATAGAAACAGTAAGAAAAAAGAATGAAGAAAAGCGAACAAAGCCCAGGGAACTGTGGGCACAATCAAATGTACCAACATATTGCACAATGGGAGTCCCAGAAAGAAAGGAAAGAAAAAAAAAGGATCTAAAATCTGAGATATAATGGCAAAAGCTTCCCAAAATGTATTTAAAAATATTAATCTACATGTCCAAGAAGTTCAATAAATTCCAGGTAGAATAAACTCAAGAAGTTCTATATCTAGACATTTCACAATATAACCTTTGAAAGGCAGGAACAGAGAATCTTGAAAGCAATGAGAAGTGACTCATCACCTACTAGGGATGACTGCTAAGCAACAACTGATTGCCCGACACAAAACAAGGAGGCCAGAACATATTGGGATGACATATGTAAAATACAGAAAGAAAAAAATGTGAAATGAAAGTTCCATATTCACCAAAATTGTACTTGAAAAATAGAGAGAGGTTATGACATTTTCTGATAACCAAGAACAGAGAATGCATGGCTAGGAGACATGTCTAAGGAGACACAAAAAAAGAGTGCTTCAGGCAGAAATAAAAGGACATAGAAAGCAGCAAAAATCTACATGAAGAAAAAAAGCACCAACAAAGTTTACTACATAAATAAATATGAATAACAGTAAACATATATGCTTGTTACATGTTTATTTTTCCTCTCTGATTTTTTTTTTAAACTACATGAAGCAGTAATTCCAAATCTTTGTTGGTAGTGGTTTGATCTAAAAAGATGTAATTTATATGACAATAACCACACAAAGGAGCATGGAAGGAATAGTGATATATAGGAGCATACATTTTCTATACAATTAGAATTAAAGCTGGTATTAATCTCAACTCAGTTATCTTAAGGTAATACGTTAATTGTAATCCCCAGGAAAATGGCTAATAAAATACCTCAAAAGATAATAGTGAAAGAAATAACAAGGAATTTAAAATGGTATAATATAAAATGCATGTTTAACAGAAACAATGAAACAATGAAAGAAAATAGAGGGAAAAAAGAAATGAGATATATAAAAAACAAATAACAAAATGGCTGATATAAAGTCTACTTTATTAGTAATTATATTAAATGTAAATCTATTAATAAATACTTCAATGAAAGATAAATATTGAGGGAATGTACAAAACACTCAAAAACCAAAGCATGATACAGCTACACTGTCTAGTAAATATGCTTAGAATCAAAGAAAACATCATCAGGATTGTTATATAATTGTAGAAAACAGGAAGTGTTAACAAGGATATGGACAAATGGAACCCTCCTAAATTGCTGGTTGGGATGTAAAATAGTGCAAGCTCTTTAGGAAACAGTTTGGAAGTTCCTCAAAAGTTAAATAGAAAGTTACTAAAAAAGCAGAATCAAATCTATAAATACAGAGAACAAGTTGATGGTTGCTGGGAGGAGGAGTGGGGGGATGGGCAAAATGGATGAAAGGGAGCAGAAGATACAGGCTTCCAATTATGGAATGGATAAGATGCAGGAATAAAAGATATACTGTAGGGAATGTAGTTAATGGTATTGTAATAGCGTTGCAGGGTAACAGAGGGTAGCCACACTTGTGGGGAACAAAGCATAACATATAGAATACTTGAATCGATCACTATATTGTACACTTGTAACTAATATAACATCCTGTATCAACTTATGTATATATACATATACATATACATATATGTATATATACATATATACACACATAAATTCATATATATGAAGGATAATATATTATCTATGTAATTCTGCTCCTAGATATATATGCAAAAGAACAGTAAACATGTTCACACCAAAACTTGTACATTAATACTTATAGAAGTATTATTCTTAGCAGTCAAAAAGTAGAAGCATTCCAAGTGTCCATCAATTTATGAGTCAATAAACAAAATGTGGTATATCTAAACAATGAAGGGTCATCAGTCATAAGGACAATGAAATATTGATCCATGCCACAATATGATTGGATCTTGAAAACATTATGCTAAGTGAATGAAGCCAGACACAAAAGTCCTCATATTATATGTTCCCATTCAAATAAATGTCCAGAAGAGGCCAATCCACAGAGACAGAGTACAGATTTGTAGTCTCCATGAACTCAGGGGTGGACAGAGATGAAGAGAACCTGATAAGAATGAATGCTATGGGATGATGACATGTTCTGGAAATCCATTGTGGTGATTGAAGGTGAAAGAACATTGAAAGTAAAAACCACTGAGTTCTACACTTTAAGAGGATGAATCTCATGGTTTATGAATTTTATCTCAACAAAAAAAGGAAAAAAAAGTGTCTACATGGACATTTCAATAAAGTATATCAAGAACACATTAGAATTCAGAGATTTAGAGTCCTGATTTCAGCAATTGGTATAACCTTGGGAAGCACATATTCACCAGCTTAGACATAATTTAAAGGTTGTGGCATTGGATGGAAAATAACACTTCCAGATGAAGCTTTGGATGAATTAGTTATTAATAAGGAAGACAATTCTAAAATTAACATTTTTTGTAATTGAAGATATAGCAATAGAAGGCATAGAAGACATTTTGAATTATCAACTCATGAAGTCACAATTATAACATGTTACAGGAAACGTCTGAGGAAATACTGAAGTTCATCGAATGAATTCTGTTTAACACTAAACTAAAGCTTACGTGAAGCTTTTTTGTATGTAGAATGAACGTGTTAGTAAAGATTGCTCTTTGAGAACCATGAGCTCTAGCTGAACAAAAATTTATGTTTTGAAATCATTTATCAGAAATATATCCCAATGCAGTCATAGACTATGAAATCTTCTTAACACCTCCCCCACCCCAGCAAGAGCTACATCAATGGAAAGATCTTTCTCAATATTAAAATTTTTTTATAATTATTTGTAATTCTGAATTTGCCAAAAGCTACTTTGTTGCTTTCTATTAAGTGTGAAAGATGTCCTCATACATATTTTTAGCAAGTGACTCATAACAGACTCACCTGTGCATCATTAAGAAGGTGGTTTCCAAATTTGGGCTTGAGTAACATAGTTTTCAAAGAAAGCAAAATGAGAGCCAGGGGCCTCTATGAAAAAATCAACTCTCTCTTGTATACACTGTATTTCATCAATACAAATTACCTGTCGGATACCCAATTTCTGTAAAGGCTTTGTAAAAGGATAGTGATAAAAGTAGCAATTGGCTGGCATTTTCATGATGTTTGCTGAAAGTATAAATCTTGATGACCTAATAAATGCATTTGCAGGAAAGCAAGCCAGAAAAATCTTATGATCAATTAAAGTACTATGTGCATAAAATATTTTTGTGTTCTTTAAAATTATGACACAATTTTTTTCAAATTGTACTAATGCATTACTATTACTCTATGGATTTTGTAAGGAATATAAAATTTTTGAAAGAATAGTCTTTAACAACTTCAATTGCATTTTTCCCTTCTGCTCTTTGAACAGGGGGTGTCAGATTTTTATCTTTTCCTGGGTCCTGCAAGTTTTATCGCCAATCCTGGGCATGAAATATATAGTTTAGAACCTGGCCTTAAAATGATAGGGCATCCCCTTTAAACTAAAAAAAAATAAAAATAAAAATAAAAATAAAAGTATTTTTTTAAGAAATAAAAACACCGTAAATATCCCAGCAGACTCAATCCTCATAGACTTAATCCAATCTGGTTTCTCAGATTGGAAACCAGCAAATGCTGTGAGGGATGTTTCTTGGTGCTGGGAGGTGAAAGCAGTCAAGCGCCAGTTGCTCACACCCAGGTACCACCATCATCTTGCATGAGGGAAAGTTCTGGACGTGCAACAGTGCACCCCCTGGTAGTTACACAGCCTGAGAAGCACTGCCAGTGTGCAATGATGAAGGCCAAGAATGTGAATGTTCTTGGAGTGCTCAGGACAGGGCTCAGTGCATCCCAGCATAGATTTATCTTGTCCAAAATGCCAATAATGCAGTAGGGGGGAGGCTACTTTTTTGTCTTTCCCGCGCAGCACTATCTCCTCTCCTGCTGTCCCCAGAAGCCCATGTGGGGCAAACCTCATCCAGAAGACACATTACACAGACCTGTTTCACTCAATATAGTCTGAGAAGTAGGCTGACCCAATGTCAGAAGCACAAATAACAGCACAGGTCTACAGGGTGAACTGGGTGAAAAAAAATCACATTTTCCTCATTGCCAACAGGGTCTTCAGTTTGCAAAGCTCATGTAAGTCAAAAGAGCAGAGTAAAGGCTTTTGATGTCATCCCAGAAATGTACTATGTGCACAGACCACCAAAAAATATGTTCCATTAACCTAAGACCTAGGGCAGCAATGCTACAGTAGAGCATATGCTTTATGTTAGTTTTGCCTAGCACACTAATTTTTTTATGCAGTCAGCTGTTTCATCTTTCTTCTTGAAGATAGTTTATTATCTGCTATTGCTATTTCAATTGACAAAGCTGGCACATATATATACCATCATCTATAAAGCTGGGATTAGCCAGATAAGGAAGCAGAATCTTACAAAACTATCTAATGCTACCAGGGTAGCATAGACTTCTACGATTATGACATTCCCTATTTCTAAACATTTCTCCTAGAATTATACAGATTGTTCCAATCTTCAAACAGATGAACAAAGAAAGCAAATTGAAAGGCAAACGTAAAAAATCAAAAGTCTTTTCTCCCAGTGTGGGAAATTACTCTAGATTGTTAAACTTACCATCAATTTGCAATTTATTATAAAGACTTTTTCTTTTGCTCTTCTCTCCAATAAGATGCATCTTATGGTTGTTTTTTTTTTTTCAATAAATTCAATGCATTTGGAAAAATACCCAGATGGTTTAATTTCTTTAGGGAAGTATATGTATCCAAGATAACATTCACAGCTGCCAGAAAATGTATTTCTCTATTGTGGCTACCACCTGATGTTCATAACATAAAACTGGAACAAAAAATAGAAAGGCAAAGAATAAAAAAAAATGAAAAGGATTACAGAAAAACTAAAATTATCACTATTTTCTCTTAGAAAAAAGTAGAATAATCCATCTCTAAGACTGAAGCACATCATTATAGCCAGATCAATGTAACAGAGTAAGTTCTGAATCCTGTGGAAAGAAGAGAGGGTAATTATGCATTTACACTTAAAGAAGTACTGTTCGAATCTGGGTTTTTTTGGTTGTAAATAGCTCTGAGTGCTATCTTATGAGCCAGTGGAATTGGAAGATCTTTGAAAAATCAATGCACATCAAAGTCATTTATATTAAATTCTAACTTAAAGATTCAATGGGCATGATAATTATGTAAAGGTCTTCATTTTCTAGTCAACAAAATTACTGAGCACTTACTGTGTGCTTTGCATTGAACTTGACATGAAAGGGGGGGAAAAGGCACAGTAGCTAAAAGCTACTATTGTTGTGTAAACTTCTTTTGAATTTCTCGGTCTGTGCTGGGGTATTTTTCTAGACTGCAAATACTTCTTTATACATATCTGAATTCTATCAATCATTCATTGGGAATTCAAGCATCTAGTACTCTAGATAAGCATTTGTGGTCAGAAGTGATCTCTTTGTTTTCTGAACCAGAATTATCTTTCTATGTATGTAGGTATGAATGTATGTATGTATGAGTGATCTATCTATCTATCTTATCTATCTATCTATCTATCTATCATCTATCTACTATCTACCTTTTATGTGTCTGTCTGTATATCTTTAATCTACCATTTATTGCAAACCAGCTAGATGCAAATTTCTTTGTCAATGCTTTATAGCAAACACTAATACAGTTCATAGTCTGTGCCAGGAAATATTCTCAGAACATTTAATATCATTATATCTTGGACATATTGTGCATTCATTTCCAGATCACTCCAGTAAAGTGAATATCACAATAAAGCAAGCCAAATAAATTTTATGGTTTCTCAATACATATGAAGGCTATATTTAAAAACTATAGCCTACTAAATTGAATAGCATTATGTCTTAAAAAATTTATATACCTTAATTGAAAAACATTTTATTGCTTAAAAAATGCTAACCACCATCTGAGCTCTCAGCACATCATAATCACTGACCACAGATCACCATAATAAATATAGTAATAATGAAAAAAATTGAAATACTGTGAGAAATACTAAAATGTGACAGAAACATGAAGTGAACAAATGGTGTTGGGAAAATCTCACTGATAGGCTCAGTTTATGCAAGGTTGCCACAAACATTCCATTTGTAAACAATGTAATATCCATGAAGTGCAATAAAACAAGGTGTGTCTGTACACAGAACACTATAAGGTTAGTAATATTATTACCAATTCGCATTTTATTTATTAATTGGAGGTGCAGAGACATAAAGAAACTTGTTCAAAGTCATTTAGTTGGTAAATGGTAGAGCTGGAATTTAAACTCAGGCTATCAGAGTCTAGGGTCCAAGCTTTTAAGCAGTTTCTGTGTATTTTTTACCATATCCTATTACTGCAACAACCCTGTGAAGAAAGAAGTATAATCTTCATTCAACAGGTGACAAAATGAGGCTCAGCGCCATGCACACTAACAAATTATCCTGCTCATGTCTCATAGACACTGACAGAAAACATGAGACTCCCATTCTGGTAATACTGTAGCCAGAATAACAGTATTTTTTGTGTTCCAATTCCCCAAACCACAGTTCTAACAGAGTGAAAGGAAGAGAGACAGGTGACTATTTTACATGCAGTGGATAGCATTATAGGAGGCAGACCCTGAGCTTACAGAACCCAAATCTTTTATAATGGGGAAAAAAGCATACCTGTTATTTGCCCCAGAGGAAGACATCATCTCTATCTGTCAAGGATGTTCACTCTATAGGCATCCTTGAAAGGAAAGTTCAGAACACAGAAGGGAGTGTCTCTTTTTATAAGACATGCAGAAATGTGAGACACCCATACAGAATCTATTCTCAACAAAAGCCACATAGCTAGTGAATAAAGAAATTAAAATTTGAACCTGAATCACCTAATTCCTGTATTTTTCTTCAATGACTAATAAAACTACTGACTTGTCTTTTCCAGAGATGAGTTCTTCCAAAAGAAGATAGAATCTAAAACATATCATAACTGGTTTAAAATTTATAGTTATAAATAATGAATAACTGAATCTAATGTTATTTATTTGTTTACAAATGAATTCATTACAGTTTATGAGCTGCTATTCCATATAATAGTTGAAAAATGTAATAAGTCAGGGTAACTCAACCGTTTCCACTCTTAAAATTGTGCGTTTTTTTGGATAAATAACCAAATATAGGATTTTTTTCTTTCCAATTTTTTTTCTCCTCTCCTTGGTTTGATATAAGTTTCTAATAGATCTATATACTATCCTTACATCTGAGAAGGAACATTCTTATCCATGGGCCATCTTCTTTTCTTGCTGACCTTCTTGCACTGAAGCTCATTCCAACTATCCTTATGGGCATCATAAGCTGACAGCCCCTGAAATCTTGCTCACCCTTCCTCAGGAAGACCAGGAAGCTGTGGCCACTGTCCATGGTCCTGCCCATACTGTCAAGATTTATTTCAGTTTACCAGCACCATCAATCTAGCCTCCTAACATGGCCTACATGACATGTTCAACAACCTCGGGCTTCTCTACAAAGCTTGTAGTCTCCTTACACAAATGCTCACAAATGTGAAAATTCATTAAGCTATCCAGGTTTCTGTTAGTGTATTTATAACACTCTGCCTCCAACTTTGCTTTGTAGTTAGGACTGAAAATGTGAAGAACCAGATCCTTGCTCTGAAATCCAGACAGTGTCCAAATCTTAGGCATGTCCTCTCCTGTCTTTCTCTTTATGTTACTGATAAAACTCTTATTTCTCTTTTGGTAAGAAGATGATTGTTACTTTTTTTTTCTTACTCTATGGCTTATAATATAAATGTTCTTTGTAGTTTTGCAAGGATTTTCTTCTTGAAACCCACATTTTTTCTCTCTCAGCAAAGCTTTGTTTTTCCAAATAAAAAAACCTTACTTTTAACATTATTTATCTGTCATTTATCATTTATTCATTCATGTATCTAATTATTTGTGATAGATTTACTGAAAGTCTGTTCAGCACTTCAATTGTCTTCTTTTTCAACGTTTTATCTGCCCTCCTTCTCAGTCAGTACATGTAGAAAATATTCAATAATGCATTAATGATGAGGTGCTAAGAATGGAACAAATAGGGTAAAGAGAATGAAAAAAATTAATATTAAGTGTTAACCTTATGCAATATTTAAAAATGCAAATTAAAGACCAAAACTTAAATACAAAAATTCAAAGAAGGCATAAAATAAAGCATTCAATATAATCAGGTATGAATGCATAGCAACCAAATCTTCTCCAGTCCAGAAAATATATCTCTTCTTTGCAAACATACTTTTCTTTTTATTTACCCTGAACATTTATGCACCAGAGGGTTTCCCCTCCTTCTATGATTTAAATAGCTAAATAAGAAAAATTACTCCAAGGACATTTAAATCCTACTTCAATGACTATCCAAGGTGAAAGAGTGATTCTCTTGAGGTTTTCTGCACTAGTTTTCCAACCAGTTTTGAGAGGTACAGAAGTGTGCCCAGAGTAATTATAGGTATGCTCAAGATACTGATCTCCTCAACCCTTTAGATGTCCAGAAGCAGAGTAGATTGCTGGAACTCCCAGCTAGTCACCTCTGACCATGTGCAGATCTTTCTGGTTATATCAAAGTGCTCTATAAATATTCTTTTCTGTGTGTACCATAATGTCAGACTGTTGGGAAAGACTTGTTATATACCAGGTCTTACTAATAACACATGATATAATTTTGTAGTTATATTTGTAATGGAAATATTTATCCATACTCCAACTATAATCCATTTGGAAATAATTTCATCAGTATCTTGCATATGATAAATTCCCAAAAATATTTTTAATGGAAGTCTATTTATAGACAAAAGTAAGCGTAAATTTGTTTTAGACCATAGTTAGCCATATTAATGGAAGAGATGTAAGACAGCTTATATTCCAGAGAGCTAATATATATATATATTTTTTTTTTGAGGCATTTCAGTGCAGTTTGCTAGAGAATGTCTTGGTTGAAGTATCAAGTCTCTGTTAAAAAATGCTACTAAAATGTGGGTGTCTGTTAATGAAAAACAATAGATTAACTAGAGAAGTTGATTTTATTTTCCAATAAACTGTAAGAAACCCCTGAGAGTTTTTCTTGTAGTTAGAACTATCTCAGTGGACGCTATAAAATCTCTGAGAAGGAGCAGACACTGGTAGCTCTTTGGAGGTTTGTGCAAAATATACTGCCAGTGTTTCCATGGAAAAAAAACCATGCCATATTCAACTTTCTATGACCAGAACTGTACACAAAAATAGCTAGTAACTATAAAAATGGGAAATAGATAAAATAAATGAAAGATATGATGGAGAAATAACTGGCAAGGGATGCCTGGGTGGCTCAGTGGTTGAGCATCTGCCTTCGGCTCAGGGCGTGATCCCGGAGTCCCAGGATTGAGTCCTGCATTGGTCCATGAGTCCCCACAGTGACCCTGCTTCTCCCTCTGCCTATGTCTCTGCCTCTCTCTGTGTGTCTTTCATTAATAATTAAATGAAATCTTAAAAAAAAAAGAAATAATTGGCAAGAGTCCATGATGAATAAGTGAAAAGTGTGAGAGAGAGTTGACGACAGCTCAGGTTGGAGACCGGGAAAGGGATGATGAAAACAGAACTGGATAATAAATTACTGGGATTCAGGCTTGAGATATAGATGCTTTCGGTTGGTGAGCTGGAAAAAGGCAAGTCAGAGAGGCTTAGGAGATAAAGAAGAGAAAGCGTGAGTGATCCATGGTGTGTGTGTGAAAGAACTTCGAGTTATATAAAGCTACAAGGAACTTGTTACAGACTAATAGCCATTTTTGAAAGTGGTCCAATAGAGTAAAGTAAGAAACTTCCATTGTGCTTCATATTTGAGAATATACTAATTATCTAACAGAGAGGAGAAAGAATAGAAGCATTTATTATTCTGACATTTCCAAGAGATGAATGACATTAGATGGCATAGTTGAAGAAGAGCGAAAGCCAAATAAAGGTTTTTCTCAAGAAATTTTACCTAAGCCTGCAAAACAGCTCAAAGGAAATGGTGATTCAATTTTAAAACAAGGAGAAAATGAGAGAAACAACAATGGAACTTCTGTGTAGATAGTTCATTAAAATAACTACATTTTGGATTGCCTGGATGGCTCAGTTGATCAAGCATCTGCCTTTGGCTCAGGTCATGATCTTGGGGTCCTGAAATTGAGCCCAGGATTGGGCTCCTTACTCAACACCTGGAGTATGCTTCTCCCTCTCTCTCTCTGCCCCTCCATCCTGCTTGTGCTCTCTCTATGTCTGTCTCTCAAATAAATAAATAATTAAAATCTTAAAAAAAAAGACTCCATTCTGGTCAAGAGGACAGATAGAGAATTTAACTATTACACTTTTCTGGTTGGGTCTCACTATACAGTTTAGCTCTAATGCCTTCTTCCCATTTGACATGGTAGAGGGATGTAAGAAACCGGTGATTTTTTATGAGTGTAGGTTATACACAACAGTGCTAAAAGACATTGTTAAAATATATGGTGACTGACCCATTGATACTAGAAGAAAGAAACAAGGTTCTAGCTAAATCAACAAAACCACCTAACACTTATAGAGGGACTATATTAAAACTGTAAACTTCATGGGGGGGGGGGCTACGATAGCATATCACAACAAGACAACATATCTGCTTTGGGGAATTAGACAAAAATGCCAAAAATATTTCTTTCAGGAAAGGAAACTAATTTTCTCAGTGACTCACACTGAGTACTCTTTATTTATAATTTTTTTAAAAAAAATTCTAGGTCATACTGGTTATATACCTACTGTTGAGTAGCTATGTCAGAATGCCTAGCTTTTTGACATAAGCTAAATATTCTTGTTTTGAAACCAAATATGAGACTAGAAGTTAAGTAGTTATCCCAAAATCATAAGGCAATAGAGACCACTTGTTCCTGAAAATATATAGCCTCATTTGTATAGTTTGTGTTATGCAATGACTCATCTTTTATTCCAGTTAATCATGGTACAAAGTTATTCAAAAGAATAACACAGATCAACATGAATAGTATTATAAATTCAGGCAGAAGTTCAGAGGTTCCTATAAGAGATATCTATAATTATTGCTTAGACTGCCAAAAGTACAATAAAAGAAACTACAACCCTGAATAGCAGACATAAAATTCATATTAAGCTTATGGAATATATGCAGATTAAATTCTAAAATTCAATTAATTCAAGGTTAAAGCTACATCCACATTTGAAGAAATTGTGAAGTGAAGTTCTTCATTATTTCATACATTATTGAGCACTATATTGAACTGCTAAAATACTATACTTAGTATAATACACTATAGCTTTTGAAAGGTACAGAAGTGATTTTTGTTAAAGCTTTTGTTAGTTTTGAAAATAGGAATGTTAAGTAAAAAATATCAAACCATTTGAGAATGTACAGAGAAGAAAATGAAAAACCCCTTCTAATCCCACCACCAGGAAAAAAATCATTAATTCTGTGGCATCAACATTTCAATGGCTGTATACTATTCCATTTTATGTGCCCCCCTTTAATCAATTCCCTGTTAATGCAAGAACTATATGTAAACTCTTCCCTATTGTGAAAGTAGTCATGGATATCATTCTCTTTATGTTAAATCCCACTTGTGATATTTTCTACGTAAGATGACCCAGAATTGTGATTGCTGAACATTTCACATTTTACTTTTTTTGACTGTTCTCACCAGAAAGATCATACCAATTTACACCCTCTTCACAATAACATGAGCATACTCATTTCCATTAAAATCTTGACAATACTAGTTTGCCAATTTTTCATCTTTTTCAACATACTAAAGAAAAAATGTGTAATTTCATTGCTTTTTTTTTCATTTTTAATTTTGGATGTATTTTCAAATACTTGCTGGCAATTGTGTTTCTTAACAAACTATCTTTAGCTCCACTTCTTTGCTGGACTCAGTACCCACTTAAAGTCACTACTAATAAGCATATTTATTTGAACCCACTCCTCTCTAGCACTGATTAACTCATTTGACAGATACTCCTTAAGCCACTAATATGGAGCAAATACAGTATGCATATGAAGTAATCATTTAAAGTAGGAGACAGCCCAAGCCCCTGAAAGAGACATAAGGAATAAAAGTAGTAACAATCACATCATTAACAAAGTATTGACAAAGCAATTGCAGGTACTGATGTGATATGAAGAGAATAGAGAATAGTGTGATTGAGAAAGAATGTCATAGAACCCTGTTTGAGGGCATGACATTTCAGATAAACCAAGTATCATGTAAAATATTCAGCCACTGAAGATCTGGGACAAGACTATGACAAGGCAGAGAGAGGGGTTCAGAACTTTGCAGGCCATAGTAAACATGAATTATCTTCTTATAATAGGAAAAGAGTATACTTTGTCTTTTTGGTTTTTTTTAAGCAAAGCATAGGGTGCTCCTCTGTTTTGAATTGTCAGTTGACACTGTCATTGTTGTCACTGCAAATCCCTGCATGGTTATACCCTCCAGGTATACCGACGCAATAGTTCTTTAGCAATGGGCAGAATAGATCAGAGATTACACCTGTCTGGGTCTGTGTGATCCAAATAAGTGCTCGGAGTGGGCTGTCCCTAAAGCATTAGGGATCTTTGTGGTCTACTGAATGAGTGGTGTGTGTAATAAAATGTTAAAATGCCTCGGTTTTGGCAAACAAAGGAAACAAAGAATCAGGATACCAGGTAGGACTCCATCCCTATGTGATCTTATAGGAGGAGATGGGTCATTTGTGGAGATTTTGGGAAAGGGAAGACTCACTAGTCTTTTTTTTTTTATTTTAAACTTTTGACTAACTTACCAAAAGTAGATATTTACAAAGTCAGAGATAGTAGAAAAGAAGACTTTTCTTACACAGAATTTATTTCTTCTTTCCTTCTTACATAAACTGTTGCACTATAGAAGCTACTCATATACCTTCCTGAGAATGAGAAAATAAGGATGGTCAAAAATGGCAAAATAAAATATATATTTCCACTATACAGAGATGACCATTGTTAATACATTAATATATATTAGATACATATCTATTTTTTCTTTATTTGTATGCTTTGTTTAATTTGTGGTATCATAGTGCATATTGTGTTTCTTACTCCTCTTCAATCACTCTCAAACTTCCAGTTCAATAAGGTTTATCTCATTTAAAATCCACATCATGTTCAAATGTTCAATTGCCTCAAAAGTGCCCTTCTATCTGCTTTGTTCAAACAGTGTCCAACCAGAGCCCACGTTTTGTATAGGTCTAAATCTGCCATCCCTTTTTTATGTTACTGATTTGTTGAAAAGACTAGGCCTTCTATATAATCTGATAGAGAGTTTTTTGGGTAGTGTTGTGACATGATCCCACCCTTCCTATCATGGAGAGGAAGGCAGTGATTGCCCCTTTTCTCTCTCACCTGAAATCTGGTGAAGGGAGCTTGGACAGGGCCAGAGGTCAATATGTATTTCCTGGGTTTGTGGACACAGTACAATGATATCTGAATTATGCTTTTGAAAAGTCCAAAGCAAGAGACTGACTTGTAACTGTAAAGTGAAGATGGTGCCATTGGGAGTGATGTGCACTTCTATCTATGGTGGGTCCATGGGTCCAACTTGTCTATTACTAATTGTAGACCCTAAGGAAGAGAACAGCAGGCATCATGACACTCAGGGAGAGTCAGTCAGAGGAAATACAGCATTCGTACCACAGGGAGTACAGTTGTCTATTTCTAGTGAAAATGTCTGAGGAGTCAGCTTCAAATATTTGCTTACAATTCATGCCATTATAGTCAGGTAAGGTGTGTGTGCATGTGCACTTTATTTGTCCTTTCCATCCCAATCCTGGAAGAAGAGCCAACTGCTGCCTAGTGGGCAAAAGGCAGGAGCAGCTCAGGTGTGGAAGAAGTAGAAAGCTGGCATTCCCATTCTTGCTCTTGTAGGGCTCCAGTAGCCAGTCAGCCTGACAGGGGCAAGAAAGAAGCTTTGATGAGTAATGAAATTTGGAGTTTTCGTTATTATAGTTTAATTGGAGAAATGATACACCTTTTGTGACTTCAATTTGGAGAACTATTTGTTATCTAGGAATGAACAGAAATGCAAATGGACCTACCGGAGATTATGCTTTCAAGAAGGTTGAAAAGGACCAGTGAGAGTAATTTAAAAATTGCTTTGTGATTGTTCTTTATCATGTCCCACTCGTTCAAAGCACTAATTATAGGCAAATAGTTGCTTCACTCTCACAGAAAAATAATGAGAATATAGGATTGTTTCTTTAGAATTGCTTTCATTTTATATGCATATATCCCCTTGTGGTAAATGTGTCCTTTGAGAGTGAGCTTCTTAACTGAAATTGTTAATTTTTATTGTCAACACGCAAGCTGATATTTGTATAGCACTCTATAGCTTAAAAGGCACTTTCATGTTCATTACATTTATTACCACACTTTTACTGACTGTATCTTTTTCAATATTCCTGAGTTGCATCTCCATTATAACAAAATTGTCCATGTTTTCAACATATCTCATTATGTTGCCTTCTAGTGCCATGATTGCATAGATGGTGTTTCCAAAATTAGAACTGAGTCGTTTTCAGGAAAACAAAAGAGCCCATCAGCTACTGGAATGTTTCACATGTGTATTTAGAAAGCAGTCTATTCCATAGGATGAATGTCATTTGGTCATTACTCAGAGGAGAAAAATATCAGAACACTAAGGAACAAATAAAGAATAAAATGAACCAACCAAATGTCAAAAAGTCACATAGATCATAAGGCAATTCATTAGGGAAATAATCAACTTCTTTGATTCAGCTCAGCACATTGCATGACCAGTGCCCTTAAAACAAGAGAAATGAAAAGACAAGGGAAGTTGACAGCTAGCAGATTTCAATAGGAAATATTCATAGAACAGCGGTTCTCATTAGACATGTAAAAATTATGACAAGGTAGGAATTCTATAAGAAGTAAAGCAACACTCAATAATTGTCTCTCTCTTTTTCACAGAGATAAATGACAGTGCAGTCCATTGTCAGTGTTAGCAGCAGTTTAAGAAAAGGACTTCCTTCTCTCTCTTGACAGAATACTGAGTAGAGTGTGAAGAGTGTGGAGGAATAGTAGAGGGTCAGGATGTTAGATATTTCAGAAGAGGGAGTATAATTTTTTCATTGTGAAGAAAGAAATTCACTTCAGACAAGTGTATTTCTTTAGCAACTCAATTGGGAGGGGCATAAGGCAAGAGCTATTGAAAAATACCATGTCTTTATTTAAAGACAGCCTGTTTAGAAAGCTAATAGATACAGCCGAGGTATCTATATAGATACTTTTGAAAAACCTTGCTATTCAAAATCTGTCAGGAGAGTGGCAGGTGCTTCAACCAACAATGGCTTGTTTGAAGGGGTGAAGAGTGAGGAGCCCTTCCAGGGGCTTGGTGTCTATTGAAGCTGGGACATCACATAAGTACTTAGGCTCTGACTCAGTGCAAAAGACATGTCTTATTGGCTAGAAATTCTTGCCTTCCTATCTCAATCCTTTGTCCCAGGAGTCAAAATTATAAAAAGTTCACCAATAAACCTCTCACTAATTAATGAAGAATTCTGTTAGTTTCTGTGTAGGTAATTAATCTAGGAGGATAAATTTACAGCTCTTATCATTGCTACACATATGTTATAACAGAACACTTGATCAAGAACAGAACTGATTCAGATACTTAACAGGTGTGCATATAGTATCTATCGGTGCATGCCATTCAACTAGACACTGGACAAAAGATTGAAAACCAGTGTCTCATGTTCTCTTAAAATACAAAGCTAATAGTTAAAAAAATTAAAAATCCGGGTTCCCTTTAAACTTTGTTTCTAAATTTCAAGCAAGGGTTGAATCCTTTCATAATGAAAGTATTTTTCTACATAAAAAGAAGAAATTAAAACTATATCTAAGAAATAATATCTCATTTCGGGCCTCATTCATGCAATAGAGAAGCTATGAAAAATTATGAAGACATTCTCTATTTTTCAGTGCTGAAAAGATAACCCTTTATGAAATCTCTACTCAGTGAAAATAAATATAATGCAGAGGATCATTTGCAAAACTATGCTGCATGCACTTCTGGGATTTAGGACTTCCCTAGCATGAGATGAGATCTATTACCTTCTCTGGAAACTAGGCTAGACTTTGTAAGTGCTTAGAATAGTTTGAACTTTAGAAATGACGTTGTGAGACTTTTGGGGCTTGGTGGTAAAAATTCCACGCACCTCACTCTCCTAAGGATGGTTTCTCTTGGAATGCAGAAACCATCTGAGAGGATGCCTGAGGAACCCATGATGAAACTCAGGTGAAATACAGAAACAAATTAAATGCCTCCAAGTTGGTCAATCAATCAATCAACTGATTGGTAGATAGGATGAGCTAAAATAACATAAAGTGGAAACCAGGCTTGAAAATCCCTCAAGCAGACAAAACAATTTTAAGCCAAGTAAGCAAAACTAAGTTTACTATATTTCATGAGCATAAGCAAAATGTAATTTAGGTTATTTCTTATAAATGTTTCTGATAATCATGAAAGAAACTGAAATCATCTTTCCAAAATGGTATGAGATCATTGCCTTTAGCCAATCCCCTGCTGTCTGGAAACCACATTGTAATAACCAGTCATTGCAAAGGTTGGACAACCTCCTCATTGTCACTTTATAACCCATCCTGGAACACCATGCTCCTGAGTTCATATCAGTTTTGGGTTTGAAAGTTCTCAGTTCAGAAGCTATTCTTGTACATAAAAGACTCTCACTAATTACTATTTCATTGGGCTAGTGGTTTTAATTTTGCTATTTGTGGATTTGGACAACAGATATGGGGATAGAGATATGTTATATAACTATCTCTGTGTATAAAACTTCAAATTCTGCAAAGAAAAAATTGGTTTAAAAAACCAAATACTCTTCTCTCTCTCTCTCTTTTTTTTTTTTTAACTATTTTAACTTTAATGTAAAAGCCTTGCTGCATAAGTTGAAATATTTGTAGTGAGAGGTCTTTTTAATGCTAGCCTAGCTTTATTTAACATAAAATAATGTATTTTTCCCTTAAAATAATATCTTTTCCCTGGTCTACTACCTGACTTTAAGTATATGTACATCTGAACTCTCCAACTGAACCCTAAATCTGCCTCTATGTAAAATACAAATTACTATTAAATAATTTAAAAACTATCTGTATATCTCTAATATATCTATTTATATAATCCCTCTCTCGATATATAGACATAAGATGGAACAACATATAGTGATTTAAAATAATAAGGAAGTTATGTATTCCAAGAAAACTATAGCTGTGTGTTATATATTTTTAAGTTAAAAAAGGCTATATCTAATATCTATCTTAGATATTATTTATATCTAAAATATCTAATACAACCTTGTTTTGTGATAGACGATTGATAGAGATATTTCTAAATATTTAAAAATTTGGTAGATAAATATAAATGTCTAGAAGAAGACACATCCAAATATCAATAGTAATTATACCTAAGTTGTAGTATAGCAAATGATTTTGATATTTTCATATTTCATTAATCTGTATATTCTCATTTTTCTTCTATTTAGCATGTCCTATTTTAAAAAGTTATAAAGTTATACAAGCCAAATCTCATTTTAATTGCTTTAGCCATTTTATTTGCTATCCTTTTGTCTAACTGTGTGTACATGATGCTAAAGAGCCAAGGTACTGCTCTCTTGATGTGCCCAGGTTTTGGCAATGCTCTTTAAAAATGTATTGCTCTCTAAAAAAAAAGAACAAAGAAGAAAGAAAGAAAGAAAGAAAGAAAGAAAGAAAGAAAGAAAGAAAGAAAGAGAAAGAAAGAAAGAAAGAAGAAAGAAAGAAAGAAAGAAGAAAGAAAGAAAGAAAGAAAGAAAGAAAGAAAGAAAGAAAGAAAGAAAAAAGAAGAAAGAAGAAAGAAAGAAAGAAAGAAAGAAAGAAAGAAAGAAAGAAAGAAAGAAAGAAAGAAAGAAAAGAAAAAAATGCTGCTCTTAAATGTCCATAAATGCTTTTTGCAATTGTCAGGATGCGGGATATGGAAACCTCTACTTTCCTAAACTGAAAAAGAACGAGAGATTACTTCTTGCCTTGGAAAATGCTCCCCTCCCACCCTAACTCAGAAGATATTTATTGTTTCCTGTGTGATGTTATCAGTGATCTCTCAATGGCAGCTGCAGTGGTTTAATCCATAAACTTCTGACTTTATGGGGACTTTTAAAAAGACATTCCATGCTCACTTGCAGGTTTGTTATATAACTACTAAGTTTATTGATTTTGACATATAGATAAGTGATTTATGTATTTTTTTCAAGTAGGTACTTTTGAGTATTTTATTTTATAAAGAAAATTGCAGGTGAAGCAAAAAATAAAGTGTGCAAAGCCTTCCTCTCCTTTTGCTAAGACTATCATCTACTATTGAAAGAACTTTCATTACTATTCCCCAACCCAAAGTGGGAAAGTCAGCAGAAAAGAAAATTTCTTTTCTACCTTTCCCCTCAATATCTTCTTCGCTGTCTGCACCAGTAATTGGACAAACAGAAAAAGCATATTTCTCCCCTAGATTCCTGACACGTATCTCCATGGTTGATGCCATTTTAAGAAACAGATTTCTAAAGGGCATGGATTTAATTAAATGGATTCTGGAACAAAATGGAACAACTCTTTCTGTTTTGTTGGACTTATGGGGGCTTTAGAAAGTCAAACAGCTGCTGTCTCAGAAAGCCAATGGGTCTCACATTCCCATTGTCTGCAGTTCCTGTAACTTTCTACAAGTCCTTTATGGTTAACAGCACAACTAACCATCAGCTACTAGGAAGCATTGTTTGCAGCATGGACAAGACATGCTAAACTGATAAAGACTGCAAGTTTTTGAATGGACAAACTGTAACTGGAAAATTTTCTTATTCACAGAAAGATCTATGGGATTAAAACTCATAATGCGAGTCATACTTAGTTTGTATTTTGTTAACATTCTATTTGGTTGGCTCGGCAAGACCATAAAACTGAATGTATTTTATCTAAAACCTATACACACATTTTTTTCCCGTATAATTAGTGAAAAAAATTATTAACAGAACTCCTGGTGTTAAAAAACTATTGGTGCAACATTTCAATTTTGTAATGGATGTTCCCAGAATATTCAAGGCTTCTGGCCAAGAAATAATAATTTAAAGAGGAAAAGAAATACTTCACTTTCTGAGAAACTTTTGTAACTTAGGCCTAACCCTTTTTTAATGAAGGATTTGTGGCTCATCAGTATAGACCAGGGTGTCCTTGCTCTGGCTACTGATGGAAGACACCATCCTCCTGACAGCAACTCTGCCGTGTTTCTGCTATTATTTTCTGAAATGCAAATATGCCTACATTTTTCTTGACAGTTTGACTAAAAGCAGGATATGAGATCTGACTAATTAATGCATAACTGGAACTAAAACCAAAACTTTCTAGTCCTTTAAATGCTACTAAATGTGAGTTAAGAACTGCTTTTCTATTAGCTCAGACATATATTTCAAATTTGACTAAAGTATTTTCATCTCTGTGTGTAACTGTGGAATCTCTGAATAAAAGACCTATTTCTAGGATTTTCCATAGTTTGCTTCCAACTAGAACCCTGAGAACTTTTTTCTTTAAAAACAGATTCCCAAATGTATCCCAGACTTATTCCATTAGTATCTGTAGAAATAAACCCAGGCTTACTGAAACTATGGCTAAATCTGAAAAAAATTAAAATATAAAAATAAAAAATAAAATAAGGCTAAAATTAATAGGTTTGCAAAAACTAAAAGGGATTATTTTCTAAAATTTATATGGGACATTTGGCACTTGTAGCTTCAGGAGCAGTGAGAAACAAAGGTGTATTTTCATCTATCATTATCTCATCAACATTTCTTCATGTCCCAAATAGTACTTATTTTGTTTGAGATCAAATATTTAAATATTTCAAGAAAATTCATTGAAGCAATTTGTAAAATATATCTCTTATGGTTTAGATTATACTGAAGAATTTTATAAAGTTTATAAATTATTAGTTATTAAATATAAGATAAATATAAAGTTATTAAATATAAAGTATTAGATATAAAGTTTATAAGTTATTAATTATTTGTAAAATATATCTCTTATGGGTTAGATTATACTCACAAATTTTATAAAGTTTCTGTCATAAAATCAGTATTTTATTGAAAGAAATTTTTTTAAAGTAATTGAAAAGAATTTGTTTCTAGCAATGTGGTAAAGATGGTTTGTAACATGTAAACATACTGTATAAAATAAACAATTCTCAAATATAGATCTGAACTGCGAATAAGCAGAAAAAACAAATTCCAGAATGAAACTTGCTGTGGATACTAGCATTAGCCAATAGAAAATATATAATAAGCATTTAAAATGGAGGCCACATATTTCAGTAGCCACACTTTTTAAAAGAGGTGCAAATTAATATACTGTGATTGCTATGCACAGATAGAAGCACAAAACAGATATGGATCAGAAGCAGATGCATCTATGCATGGAAATTTGCTGCATATTAGAGGTACTATTGTATTTCAGTACAGAAAGGGGAGATAATCAATTGATAATGCTGGAAAATTAGTTACCTACTTGGAAAAATAAAATTATGTTCTTCCCTATGTCATAAGCAAAAATCAACTCCAGATATAACAATAAGGAAAGATAATTCCGCTATATCTGTGGATATGTGTATACAGAAAGATACCACAAAGAGAGAACAAGTCAAAAGCTAGCAGACAATATTTACCTAACAACAACTGAAAAAAATCAATATCCAGAATATTAAAAGGGATTTCTACGAATCAGGGGTAGGGGGAAAGCAAATCATCCAGTGAGAAAAGGGTAGTAACTTTTAAGTATCTCACAGGAAAAAAAGAGTAAAAATATAGATATTTGTTCAACTTTTTTAGTAATTGGAGAAATGCAAATTATAACCACAAGATGATGGCTTTTCACACTTGCCGTATTGGCAAGCTCCTCCTACTTCCATTTTCCTTTTTCTTTTTTAGAAATGTCTTACTAACTTTGACCATTTGTTCAGCTTATTAAATTACACAAAATCCTCCACGGAAATTTTTACTGGAGCAATGGCTCAAGTTGGGGAGAACTGAGTTTTTTATGATAGCTTTATATGCAGTGAAATGGTACATCTCTCCATTTAATTAGGTGTTTTTAAATGAATTTCAATGGAGTATTAAAATTTCCTTTAAAACAAGAGGCTTGCATTAAAAAAATTATTTCAGGTTACCTTAAATTTTTCATAGCTATTGTAAATGGTACAATGCTAATTATTAATTTTTCTATCCTACTACCAGAGAGTGTAATCTGAATGTCTCTTCTCCAGGAATTACAAATATGATCCCAGCCAGTTGCATGTGGGACAGTTCTCCAGTGTGCAGATGTTTGAATCTCTTTGGCTCATGCCTGAAATCCGGGCCTTACTAATCACCCTCAGGGTGCTCTCACCCACTTCCTTCACTTCAGCATTTTGGAGGACCCTAAGTTAAGGACCTGTCTCTTTAGATGAGCATCTATGTCATGATGGAGGTGAGGGCCTCATCTCTAGCAGAAGCCCCTACCTGTGGCTGCTGGCATCTCAGCTCATACTGTCCCCCTCTGACATCACTCAGACCTATGTAGTGACCGAGGCCACTGACCATACGGTAACTCACTTCTTGAACAGTTTTCCTGAGCTTCTGAACAGCAAACATCTGACATCCAGTTTATTCATGACAGACTGCTCTCCTGCCATGGTTCCTGTCTTCTCATTGCTGATGCTTCCTCTGGACGATAAAAACAATCTTTACATAATGATTCTGACAACACTCTTGAGTCCCTAAAAACATGAAATCTCATTTGTGTCTCTCCCTCTCCCTACTCATCCCACACTTCTTTTCTCCTAACAGCTGATGGGGACTCCAGAAGGCAGAGGATGCAGTTGGCCCAGAGCCTTACACTGCTGAGGGGGAGAGCATCCTCTGTGGCCCCTTCTTCCTGCCTTCTTTATTCCTCACTGACATCCCAGTCTGTATCCAGGGCTTCCTGGCTTGTGCAGATCAGGAGATGTCTGGAAACCCAATGTAAATGTCCCTTTAGGTTTCTGTCAGTCACAGAAACCTGATAACAGTCTATGTCAGCTTGGAGGTGTCCAGCTTGGGCACTACCCATGTCCACACACTGGCTTTTCTGGGTTCAGAAAATCAGCCTCCACCTTTCACAGCCAAACCTTTCAGTGGGATCATCCTCCTGGGGCTTAGTTCTTGACAGCCATTGAAATGTAAATGACACCCTGCTGATGCTTCCCAAATTGAGGGGCACAGATCATAAATGTCCAATGAGATGCTAATAAATGTTTGAAGAGAAAAAAAAAAAGGAATTCTGAAGTTAAAATAGTTTGGAAAACACTGCATGCTCTTGGATAATTATCATGCATATTAGCACACTAAAAAATCTGTGAAGTCCTTTCATGAAAAAAATGCATTATTTTGTTTAGCCAGAATTTCTAAACTTATGTGATAGATCCTACTTTTCTTTAAAAAAAAAAAAAAAAAAAAAAAAGATTTGGGGCAGCTCCAGTGGCGCAGTGGTTTAGCGCCGCCTTCAGCCTGGGGTGTAATCCTGGAGACCCGGGATCGAGTCCCACGTCGGGCTCCCTGCATGGAGCCTGCTTCTCCCTCTGCCTGTGTCTCTGCCTCTCTCTCTCTCTCTCTGAATAAATAAAAATAAATAAATAAATAAATAAATAAATAAATAAATAAATAAATATTAAAAAAAAAAGATTTGGGGATCCCTAAGTAGCTCGATGGTTTAGCGCCTGCCTTTGGCCCAGGGCATGATCCTGGAGTCCCAGAATTGAGTCCCACATTGGGTTCCCTGCATGGAGCCTTCTTCTCCTTCTGCCTATGTCTCTGTCTCTGTCTCTCTCATGAATAAAAAAAAAAAAATCTTTAATAAAATAAAATTAAAATTAAAATTAAAAAAAAGATTTTACCTATTTATTTGAGAAGAGAGAGTACACACACAAGCAGGAGGAACAGCAAGCAGAGAGAGAGGGAGAAGCAGACTCCCCGCTGAGCAGGGAGCCCAATGCAGGGCTTGATCCCAGGACCTGGAGATCATGACCTGAGCCCAAGGCAGATGCTTAACTGATTGAGCCACCCAGGTACTCCACGGACCCTACTTTTCTGATTAATATTTATTAACACTTCCAGGACATTAGCATTCTGCTGATCTCTGTTTGAGAGACACAGGTAAATTCTTTTCTCAAGGTCCTTTTCCTAAGCCTTTATACACAATTGAAGGACTTATTTTTGCTGCTGTCATTTCTTTACTGTTTTGAAATTCAGGATCATTCAACAACGTTCAGAATCAGTTTTCCTAGTGAGACTCAAATTGTGATTGCACCACCAAACCCCTTTCCTGAGTAGCTCTGGTCACTTCCCCACTTTCGGGTCACTGATCCCCAGCCACTTCCTCTCCTGTCCTTTGAAACTGGCCCAGAAAGTTTCCTCCTCAGACTTAGGGTGAGTGTCACTGAGCCTTCTACTTTCTTTCCATGGAAATTCTAACACTCGAGGCTTTGGCTTGCCTATCTTCTTGGTGTATTTCTATCTAGATTAACATTGCCTCCATTGTCCTTACAGCAGCCTCTTTGACTTTGGACAAATATCAAAGCAGGGAGTGAGGTTTGCCTTTGGCATTTTCTGCCAAGAGCTTAGGAGGCCATGAGGAACTGTCCAGGGCATCCCTGACCAGCCCTCAGAGAGGTTCTAGTTCAAACCTTCCATTTAACACAGAGGCGAACGGGGGCCTGGGAGAATTGGTGTGTTGCTCAAAACTGCACAGAATGGCAGTAGCAGGATTCATTAGTAATCTGGAATTTAGGTCAATAGACTCCTAATCTTGTAGCAGAACATTTGGTGAGTGCAATGAACAAAATAAGAACAGAGATGTCAGATACATATTGCCCACTCCTAATTATGTCTAAATACACTCCCCACAAAATAGATCATCCAAATCTTGGAAATATTACTCTATTTACATGGGTGCATATATCCTGATGTGAATTTTGAAGTTGCCATTTATAAAGTCAGGAACACATGTGAATGTGAATATTGTAGTTGAGGATGAGGACACCTCTTCTCCCTAGGTTCCAACAGATCCATAGATTATAGATAAACAAGGTCATAGCAGCTGCTTCAACAATTTAGGACTTCTGATAAATTGTAAGATAATTTGGCTAGACCTGAGAGCTAGCCAGGCCTCCTCCTCTTCCTACCTTAGAGCTGTCCTCGGGTCACACCTGTGACGAAAGCTGTCAGCAGTGTGCTCATTCAGCTGTCTGAGAGGAGCACAGAGCAACATGTCTCCCTGGGTTGGACTCATGAAAGGTTGTCTTGTGAGCAGATGGGAGCCTCTTTGCCAATTTAAGTTAACTGCATGGAGAACAGCTCACAGAGTCCTTCTAGCTCACCTGTTTGCTTTCTCATCACCTTCCCTGGGCCACAGGGAGATGCCAGTCCTGGCCAGGGGTCTCCATCTTTGGCTGGGCAGAGAGGGCACTGATCTTGTGATCTTCGGGGGATATTATACTCCTGGCAGCAGGCAAATGCCTGGAACTCCTATAGCTAATGAGGTTCTGACTGCTTGCCAGTGACCGCCTGTGGCTGCCTTACTTAGCCATTTATGGAAATAGCAGCCCCCGCAGACATAGACTACTAAAGCCAGATATATACAAAGAAACTAGACAGCATTGGGTATTAAGATTCTGAATATTACTCTTTTCCCAATACATGTCAGACGCTTACCTGTCAAGTGGACAGTCTTTGTCCTTTAAAAAGAAGTATGTGGGGAGTCTGGTGACTGACTCATTAGTTCAGTGTCTATCTCTTGGTTTGGCACAAGTCGTAATCTTGAGGTTGTGAGATCACACCCTGTGTTGGGCTCTGCACTCAGCTTGGAGTCTGCTTCAGATTCTCTCTCCCTCTCCCTCCCACTCCCTCTTTCTCTCTCTCAAATAAATAAATAAAATCTTTAAAAAATAAAAACAAATAAATAAAAATAAAGAGTAAGGCATTCATCATAATGTCAAGAGTAAACAAAAATTTATGAAACACTTAGAGGATTGCAAGTAGTAAACAAGTATTATTAAATTGTAGGGTCCGTATGCATGAGTGTAAAACAGAGGGTAAAGACAGCAGACAAGGTCTTCATCATAAAGGGCCTTGCCCAATGTCCTCAGGAGCTTTCACTGTGTCTTGTAATTTACCCCTGCAGCTATCGAGAGTTTTGATTCAGAGAACTGGCATGATGAGATCCACATTTTGGAGAAATATCACTGCATTTGTTGTAAGAACTAAAGGAAGGATAACAGTAGGAGTTATGTTAACAGTCTATAGACACATATAAAACACACAGATATACCCCACCACCACCACCCACACAATGTTGAAATATTTGGGGCATGGAGAGGTAGGCATAAATCTCAAGATAAATTTAGTGAGCAGAATAAACAAAAGTAGAAGTAGATATTCTGAATAAATGTGGAATATGAGGAAGAAGGAACTTAAGACCCTCCTGGCTTCTTGGCTTAAGCAGCTAGAGTGATGTGCCATTCCAAGAAACAAGAACCTTATGAAACTGTATGAGGAGAGACCACATTTGACAGGACAGTGATGGTTTTGTTCCAAACTAATTGACTTCTCAGTGCCAAGGACTTCTAGACTTACCATTTTAGGAATGCAGGCTTTGACTTGGACAGATGTTTGTGCTGGAGAGAGAGCCGAGATCATTCAGCACAGAGTGACATGTAAAGGTGTGATCACAACTTAGAGTCTCCGGAGAGTACGTGGGGAATGTCTGGGGTGTTGGGATTATTCATGACACAGCTATAAGTTCCTGCAATACACAGAGGTTTAACATCTCACCTATAGCCCTTCATTCTAAAATAATAACCCAGTAGCTCCAATGGCTTATAGTTGGAAATATCATTATATCCATGTGATCTACTTGTAGGCTGAAATAATAATACATAAGTACTAACCCACTGCTCAGACCTTCTCCTTTCTTCCGTGCTCCTATCTGCTACAAGAACTTCCCATTTTTTGGTTCTTTTTTTCTGGAACATTCTCACCATCCTGTTCCAACCTAAATCCTCCTCCCATGTTCTCTTGCCACTCAGAGCTCAGCTCCAGGTCTCCCTGCCCCGTACCTTTCCAGTCTGGGTCACATTTCCATCCTAATAGTGCTCATCTTAACCTGTAGTGATTTCCTTACTTTCATTATTGAAAATTTCAAACATAAGAAAGTAGAGAAAATGATATATTAAATTCCCATCTACCCAATTCCTGGCAATAGTTAACTTTTTGCTGATTTTATTCTTTCTGTCCCCTACTTCATTTTTTATTTGAGTATTTTAAAATGAATTACATAGAATCATGTCCTTTCTCCTCTACTACCCCTTTCTCCTATTACTTCACTATACATTATGCATTTTCAAATGATAAATAACATATAATTTCTACCATGATACTATTGCTAGAGAAAATCAACAGAAACATGGACTGCCCAGTCCACGTGTAATTACCTCCACTTATTATTTTTTTTGAATCAGAACCTGAACAGGGTTTACATATTGGACCTGATGGTTAAAATCCCTTCAGGTGTCCTGTTTGTTTTTAATGTTTCCATGCTTTCTATTTTAAAAAAAATGTTCAGTGTTGTGACAGGAATGAAATAATGTACCCTATTGATTTGACCAATTGCTTCCTTGTGGTATTCAAAATCTGTTTCAAATCCTTGGTCAAGACCACTTCAGAGGTACTTCCTATTATATCTCATCAAGTCCATATGTGGTATAGACATCTAGTTGATTCACCTGAGATGATGACATCAGTTTGATTCATTCATTTCACAGTTTTGTTGACTTTAACTAATTGCTTTGATATTCAATGAAGTATCTGCTTAGGGACATTTTGCCATTAGAAATTGAAAAATGATGACTTCTAAAACTATTTATCCTTCTGTGTTTATTACCTATAATTTTTCCATAAAGAAAAAAATTTGTCCTTATACACAATTTGGTTGGTTATCCAGAAAACAGTTCTACTATTTACACTTTATACTGAAAAGAACAAGTTAAATACTTCTTTCCCTCTATCAATTTTTTTTTTTTGAGTAATAAGCTATTGCCCTCACGACCTGCTTTGGGGGTGCTTTTTAAATGTCCATATTGTATCAGCTTTGGACATTTAGAGTCAAAGTCTCTGTGTTCTCTTCCTTTGGTCTTTGACACGAGCCCATTAATCATTCATTGCTTCCTTGTTTCTGAAAGAATATGATGTCCAGGCTCATATTGTATGTGCCTCTGACAAGAAAGCAGACATTCTTTTGAACATGCCTCATTCCTTCTAATGAAAAATGTCATTTAGAGACCATGATCTCTCAGTGTTAACAACTGTTTATTGGATTGTCATTACTCTTAGGCCTTTCAGTATGCATTTTATTTATTTATTTATTTATTTATTTATGATTTTATTATGATTTTTTAATTATTCATGAGAGACAGAGAGATAGAGAGAGAGAGAAGCAGAGACACAGGCAGAGGGAGAAGCAGGCTCAGTGCAGGGAGCCTGATGTGGGACTCAATCCCAGGACCCCAGGATCACACCCTGGGCAGAAGGCAGGCGATAAACTGCTGAACCACCCAGGGATCCCCCTCAGTATGCATTTTAACAGCAAACAGTTCATGATGAATTTATATTAGTTTTAACCTTTCTAAAAAACCTCGCTTACTTCTTTGATTTTATATTACCTGGAAAATCTTTGTTTTTGCTAATATTAGCAAATTGCATATTCATTTTATCATAAAATTATAATTTCAAAAATAACAGTACTAATATTACTAAAAAATTAAAACTACTGGGATCTTTGGGTGGCTCAGCGGTTTGGTGCCTGCCTTTGGCCCAGGGCATGATCCTGGAGTTCTGGGATCAATTCCCACATCAGGCTCCCTGCATGCAGCCTGCTTCTCCCTCTGCCTGTGTCTCTGCCTCTCTCTCTGTCTCTCTCTGTCTCTGTCTCTGTGTGTGTGTGTGTGTGTCTTTTATGAATAAATAAATAAAAATCTTAAAAAAAATAAGACTACTGAATGAAATTTAAGATTTACATATATTGCACCTCTTTACTCCTAAATATGTCAGTGTATATTTTATTAGGAAATATTAAAGATATTTTTGTAGGACCATAGTTTTATTATAAAAATTTTTAACTAGGTCTTTCTCAAGTTTTGAGCTCAAATTAAAATTTTCATAGTACTCTTCTGGAGCTATTTTTTTAAAGATGCATGAAACACTCTTGATAAAATTTAACAATCATTCTTGATAAAAACTCTCAACAAATTAGGAAAAGCTAGAACTCTTTCCATCTGATAAGCATCATGTATGAAAAACTTCCTGTTAATATTATACTTAATAGCAAATCATTAAGTAGTTTCCCTTAGAGAGTCTCTGGCAAAAATATCAAGTGACATCTGTACATGGGTATTTACTACACCATTTTTGTTGTTGTTATAGCAAAAGACAGAAGGGAGAAAAATTAAAAAAAATTGTCTATAGGAAGGAGACTGGTAAGTAAACAATAGAAAGCACAGTGGTGTGTCTCAGCAGGTACAAAAGATAATAAGAAAAATCTCTATATGATGTCCAATATCTGATTACCTCTAGTCACCCTCTCTTTCTTCCAATAAACAATGTTTTTGGTCCAGATTTTATAATTAATATCTGCTGGAATATTGGTTCAACTGGGAGATGGAAGGTAGAAGTTCAGGCTATTGCCAATGTTGGGACACATTCCTGAAATTGTTGTATCAAAAAGCAAATCCATAAGTAATTTTGATGGATTTTTAGTTATCATATCTATCTGTTTTATTCTTTGATTAATATTTGTCTCTTCCTTAAACTGTAAGCTCCATATGAACAAAGCCTTTTGTTTATTTTTTTTGCTCCATATGAACAAAGCCCTGTTTATTTTTCCTCACTACTCTTTTCCCAGTATCTGGCACAAAGTTGGCACTGAGTAAATATTTGCTATGGAAGTATTATTAACAAGTGAAGTTTTTTGGGTTGTAGTAGAAATTATAAAAATAGTTGTCATAACTTTGTATTCAGCTCATCACAAATACTCTTATGTTATCAGTAAAGAATTTATAGATTTATGTTTTACCTCTCAGTCTATGATTAATTTCAATTTTAATTTTGTGCAAGCTGTATGGTGAAGGCTAAGTTCTTTTTTTTTTTTTTTTTTCAAATAATATCCATTTGTGGTAGCATCATCTGTTGAAAGATCCTCCTTCCCTCATTTCATTCTTTGGCACTATAGAATTTCTGGAAGAAGATATAGAAACAACTTTTAATGACATTGGGTAAAACAAATATTTTTCAAAGTAAGACACAGAAAGAAAAAACTGACCAATTGGACTAGTCAAAAGTTTGCTTTTTAAAAGACACTGACAATATAAATAAATATGCAAGCCACAGGCTGGGAATATTTGTAAAACATATATGAGAGAGAACTTGTATCTAGAATTGATAAGGAAAGGATAGAAAGGCAACCTGTGATGAAAAGAACAATAAGATGTCCCTGTAGATCCCCACACTGCTCTGTTGTCCACATGCCCTGTATAATCCCCTCCTCTGAGTGTAGGCAGACACTGTGCACATGATGGATTTCATATTCATGATTCAGTTACTAAGCAGTTGACTTTGAGTTAATCCAAAAGGAAGATTATCATGAGTGGTCTAATATGCAGGAGTAGGAGGCTTCTGCCAGTTTGGAAAAAAGCAAGCGGCATGTTGTGAATGGTCATGGAAGGACCATAGAGCTAGGGTATAAGAGAAGCCTCAGAAAATTATTGAACAACAGCCAGTGAGAACATGGGGATCTCAGTTACTAGGACCACAGAAAACTGAATTCTGCCAACAACCCAAATGGTCTTGGAAGAGGCAATGAGCCCCAGGTAAGACCACAGCACTAAAGACACCTTGATCTCAGTCTCATGCGTCTATTAGGAACAGATGCTAAGCCATAAAAACTGTGAGGAAATAAATGGTATTTTTTTTTAATTTTTATTTATGATAGTCACAGAGAGAGAGAGAGGAAGAGACATAGGCAGAGGGAGAAGCAGGCTCCATGCACCGGGAGCCCGACGTGGGATTCGATCCTGAGTCTCCAGGATCGCGCCCTGGGCCAAAGGCAGGTGCTAAACCGCTGCGCCACCCAGGGATCCCGGTATTTTTTTTTTTTTTTAAGATTGTATTCATTTATTTATGAGAGACACAGAGAGAGAGAGGCAACGACATAGGCAGGTGGAGAAGCAGGTTCCTTGAGGGGAGCCCCATACAGGACTTGGTCCCAGGACCCTGGGATCACAACCCAAGCCAAAGGCAGACGCTTAACCACTGAGCCACCCAGGTGCCCTAAATGGTATTGTTTTAAGCCACTAAATATGTGGTAATTTGTTATGCATCAGAAAACAATATTATACAACTTAATTTAAAAATAGGCAAAATCATTTTTTTTCAAGATTTATTTATTTATTTATTTATTTATTTATTTATTTATTTATTTATTTATAGGGGAGAGCACGGGAAGGGCAGAGGGAGAATCTGAAGCAAACTCTGTGCTGAGCATGGAGCCTGATGCAGGGCTAGATCCCACAACCCTGAGTTCATGACCTGAGCCAAAACCAAGAGTCAAATGCTCAGCCAACTGAGCCACCCAAGTATCCCCAAAATCCTCTTTTGAATGTGCACTGGACTTAGTGATTCACTTTTTAACAAACAGAGTATAAAAAAGGGAAAAATAGTAACTTTGTAAAGGAGAGATCTGGTTGACTTTTACCTTAAGTGATAAGGTTAACACCACCAGTAATAACTCATGTTGGTATCATGAACCCTTGGTGGGATATAATTAGAAGGGCACTTCAGGGTAGTTTCCCTAAAGCTCATAATCCCAGTCAAGGGAAACACCCAATACTGGGGACAATTTATAATATATCTTGGGAAATTCCTTCAGACTATCCTGGTGGTGAAAGAAAGTGAGAAATTACTACAGATCAGAAGGAAATAAGGAAAAATGATGTCTAATTCAGTATGATGTCTGGGATACAATACTGAAATGGAAAAAAAAGAACAAGAGTGTGAAAGCTGATAAAATCCAAAAGAAATCTGAAGTTTAGGTATTAGTAATGTATTAATGCAGGCCTTTTTGTTTTGTTTTTAGTTTTGAGAAGTAATATAAGTTGATAACATTAGGGGAAATTGGATGAGGGTATATGGGAACTCTATATCATCTTTACAACTTCTCTGTAAATCCTTTTCCAAAACAAAAAGTTACTTAAAAAGAGACACTAACAATACAATAAAATTAATGCAATGCCTAAGTCCAATAAATAACTCAAGGCAGTAGTGCTAAGCAAGTAGAGGGCAGGGATTAGAGTTAGACCAGAAAGCTGAGTTAGATAGAGCAAGGCTGAAGAAATAAAATATGAAAAAGTAAGCTAATTATGTCACAAACTTACTTGACATCTAATTTTCTCCATTGAAAATTTGACAATTTCGAAGAGCATTCAAACTGACACTGTGAAGAGATATTCTGTAGCTCACTGACCTTTGAATGAAGTCATATTTGTACTCTGTGACTTCTGATTTCAGGTTATTATCGTGTCATTTAGAGACATATTTTGTCATAGTGTTTTCAGTGGAGTTATTCATTTTTTTGGAGGGCAAGCAAATCCATGTAGTTAGCTAATAAGAAAGAAAAGGGGCCCCTGGGTGGCTCAGTGGTTGGGTGTGCACCTTTGGCTCAGGTTGTGATCCAGGGGTCTTGGGATCGAGTCTTACATCAGGCTCCCCACAGGGAGCCTGCCTCTCCCTCTGCCTATGTCTCTGCCTCTCTCTCTCTGTTATCTCTCATGAATAAATAAATAAAATCTTAAAAAAAAGAAAGAAATGGTAAAATTTTGAGTAGATACTTTCTAAAAGAACTATGTGGTTGACATATCAGCACATGAAATAAATACATAAATTAAAATAATAAGATACAAATATATGCCCACTAAAATGGCTAAGCTAAAAGATCATAATAAGTGTTAAAAAAGATGTAGAGCAATTAGTACCCTCACATGTTACTAAGTAGAATAAAAATGGATACAGCCCTTTTGTGGTGATAGTTTGGCAGTTTCTTTTTTTTTTTTTAAGATTTTATTTATTCACGAGAGACACACAGAGAGAGTCAGAGACATAGGCAGAGGGAGAAGCAGGCTCCATGCAGTGAGCCCGATGTGGGACTTGATCCTGGGACTCCAGGATCACACCCTGAGCCAAAGGCAGACACTCAACCGCTGAGCCACTCAGGCATTCCAGTTTGGCAGTTTCTAAAACAGTTAACCATATACCATTCACACAATCCAACACCTTGATCCTGAATTTTTACCCAAGATTACTAAGAGCATATGTCCATAAAGATATGTACAAGAATGTTCATCCTACCTGTATTCATAATAGGCAAAAAAAAAAAAAAAAAGAAAGAAAGAAAAGAAAAGAAACAACATGAATGTCCACACCCAGGTAAACAGATAAGGGATTTTGGTATGTACACGCAATGGAATAAGCACTCAGCAGTACAAAAGAATCAACTATGAGTTCATGTAAGAACACAGATGTAGCTAAAATAATTATGCTGGTAAAAGAATCTGGGCTAATAAAAAGAGTGCATTCTGTACAATTCCATTTATATAACACTATAGAAAATGCAAACCAATCTGTAGGACAGCTAGTGGATCCATGGTTATGTGAGTATGAAGCAGGGGGGATGGGTGGGAGGGATTACCAAGGGGCAAGAAGAAACCATTGGTGGTGACAAAAGTATTTGTTATTTTAATTGTGATGGTTTCACAAGTGTAGATACATCAAAGCTCATCAAATTGTTCACTTAAATTTGTACCATATATTGTGTATTTATTACATAAAGCTATAAAAGGGGGGGAGGTGGGTCATAAAAAAGAAAGCCATGGCCAAGCATGGCCTCCCTTCCCCACCATAACTGTTTGATACTCCCATGTGTGGACTGCTCCAAATGGCAGGCTCTTTGGAGGCACTGTGAAGGGTGAGGGCAACAATAATGACAATTTTGCCAAATTCATTTAATTTATTACTTTTCCTTGACACAAGGTCAAATTATGAGAAAATTGATCAATAAAATGTATGTGAACATGTATATTTTTGAAAACTCTTCCTCTCATTAAAACAAGCAATTCCCTCAACTGTTAAGACATTGTGGGAAAATGTCAGCTCCTTCTTTACCACCCAATTTCTCCAGTCCTGAGACTCCCCACCATACTGTTAAATTGCTAATAGGTTTCTCCAGACACTACTATTATTAACAAATTAACATGAGCAACACCTAGGGAGGAGGAGAAGGAGGTTTAATGTGAGAAGATCTCTCATGTGTCTTTTCTGATGCATATTTTGAGGAAAAGTATTTGGTCTTCTGAAATGTTAATTTAGCATCTTCCCCTCCTACTCACCCACATCAAAGTTATTAATAAAATGTTCAAGAACAAAGAAATAGGTGCTGCAATTGAGATTCACTTTATATCTGAACAGAAGAAAGGGGAACAAATGGTTGGTTGGCTTTGCAGGGGAAAAAAATGAACGAGATGTTTGAAGTGTGGATGATCTAGCAATTCAGAAGCAGAATATAAACATAACAAATCATGTGCACATTAGTAGAAGAGATTCTAAGTGTTGAATTTAAAATGAAAACTATGATCGTGCACTAGATTAAACAGAAAGCAAGCAAAAGAAAAGAGATAATAAATTTGGTCCAGTCAACGAAATAAAAAATGTTACTGGCAGTGTTGGGGGAGGGGAGATGATGATCCTACTATTTTCCAGGTGTGCGATTTTCCAGGGATCTTATTACACGTATAAATTTCTTCATAAATCTCAACTATCCAGCCAAATGGATACAGTGCCTATTCTACAGATAAAGAATTAATACTTAGAGATTTAAATAAATTTCCCAAGTTCAAAAGATTGTTAAATATCAGAATCAAGAGCCAGACTAAACATTTCATTGTATAATTATATCATCCTTACTTATAAATTCTGTAGTTGATGGATGTTTGAGTTATTTCTGCTGTTTTATCATAATGACTGTCTTATGAGCACCATGAACACATAGACTCATGGCAAGGGGGGCATACACCATCGAAGCCATGTCCATAAATACTGCCAAGCAGTGATCTAAAGCAGATACAATATTTCCATCTCCACCATCAGTGCCTGAGAGTTTTAGATGCTTCATATCCTAGACAATGCCTGATATTTTGTTTTTCCTATTTAACAATTCTGTTCTTTTTAAATTGTAATCTGTTGCATTTGTTTTTATTTTACTATCCCGGTGACTAATAAGGCCAATTCCTATTAGCTATTTGATACTCACGTTTATGAAATGTCTTTAAGTATTTTGCAAACTTTTTGCTACTGAGTTGGCTCGCTTTTTCTTATTGAGGGATAGAGGTCCTTATATAGTCTGGGTCCAAATTCTTTGTTGGGTAGATTATTGCAGATGTCTTTGCACTTTGTGTCTTACTATTTTATTCTCTTATGGAAACCTTTTGATGAATAGCCTTTCTTAATTTTAATATAGTCTGTTATCCACTTTTCCCTTTTTGTGCTAGGAATATTTCTATCCTATTTAAGAAAAATTTGCTGACTCCTCATACTTTTATAAATATACTCCCATTATAGGAGAATAGGGATTTAACACTTTCCTTTTCTTATTTATTTATTTATTTATTTATTTTTAAAGATTTTATTTATTTATTTGAGAAAAGTGTGCATGAGAGAGAGCATGAGCAGAGGGAGAAGGAGAAGAGGGGGAAGCAGGCTCCCCGCTGAGCAGGGAGCTTGATTTGGGGCTCCATCTATCTCAGGACCCAGGATCATGACAGTGCCAATGACATACTTAACCAACTGAGCCACCCAGGTACCAGCCTTTTTGCATTTAAATGTACAACTATTCTGAAGTTGATTTTGGTGTATAATGTGAGGTAGACATTAAGATTCATTTTCTCCGTATGGCTGTACAAGTGTTCCAGAAAAGCTTATTGAAAAGCCATGCCTTCTAGATTTCACTCTAGTTGAACCTTTGTCAAAATTCAAGAAATATGACTTGCTTCTGGATTTCTTCTTATCTTGGTCTATTTATCGACCATTGCATAAATAAGATTCTATCTCATGATACCAGATACCATGTTTTGTTTCAAGATACCATCTTTGTTTTCCTTCTTCAAGTTTATTAGTACTGATATATTATTGATGTTTTACATTTCATATATATTTTTAATCAGAGAAGGTAAGTCTCATGATGGCTAACCTATTCTTCAGACAGCTCTCTAGCAATTTTTTCCCTTCAATGTTGTTCTTGTCTGGCTCTTTGAGGCTTCATCCTACACTTCCACAGATGGATATTCAGCCAAAGATCCAACTGAGACATTCTACAGATTTCTAGATATCTTCCTCTGCACAATGCATTCCCTTCTGAAATTTGCCACATAGATTGTAGACTCCCTGGTCTCTTCAAACTCCAGTTCCTGTGTCTTCACATTTATAATATTGTCAGGCTCTGTTCAGGGTCCCTTTCCCTCTGTTGCATCTCGGAAATTGCTTTGTGGCAGAAAGCCTGAGCTGTGGCAGGCGTTACCTCATTTGTTTCTTTTCCCTCAGGAATCACAGTCAGTTATCTGGTGGGGTTTTGTTTTGGTTTGTTTTTTTAATTTTTTTTTTATGTCTGATAATAATTGTTTCTAATTTTGCCCAGTTTCTGGATGTTAAAGATGGGAGGTAAATTCTAGATCACCTTACTATCTCTACACCAGAAGTAAATTCTAAATGTATTACGTTGAGCATGCACAATCTACATATACTTAGTATATGGAGTCTAAGCCGATTTATCTTAAAACTATTTCATGTTCTTGGAAGTAGACTAAAAGCCAACAGGGAATCACTCACTTTTGTAGCTTTAGTAAATTTGTTCCAGAGCACAGTGGGTTGAACATGTAAATGGCAAAAGTTAAATGTTGACATATTCCAAGCACCGATATGAATAAAGTCCCTCTTGGTGATTATACAACTGACAACAACTTATGTATCAATTCTTAGTTTCCCTGCAGGTAAAAGACAGTTTTTTTTCTATTCTAAGAAAAAGTTTCCAAATAAATTTGTATCTTTAAATGCAGAGTAGCAAATCAGGTATATTAAGTTGTAACTGTAAAGCCTAGAAAGTATTCTTCTTAGAAATAAAACCAACATATTTAATAGAAACACAACACAACTCTACAATGTATATGTTCCATTTCAATAATCAGTTCATCTAAATTGAATTTCACTAGAATATTGAAATTGGCTCTGTGTTTTTCTTGTCTGTACTGGTAAACTTCTGCATTCATAGCAAATTAAAAAGAAAGGTAATCTTTGAGATATTATCTCATCGTCATTCCATTAGATTAGCCCTTTATACATCCTTAAATTCAAAGATGCAATATTAAAGAAAGAAATCTTTTTTGAATTAAATCACTGCTACTTTTTTCAATGAACATCATTATTATTATAAAGAGATCTGTAACTTTGAATACAATATTACTATATCCATGAAAGATTTTCCTTTTGAAAAAGATCCCTTTAAACATGTTAACTCTAGTTAATTTCACATGTGACTACTAATGGTACTAAATAACATTAAACAAAACTAAACAATGCTAATAGTATTGTTTTAGGTACAGATATGTGGTAAGAACAGCATATGTTGAAACAAACGGAAGAAACTTTATGTAAATGCTTTCTTCCAAGTGGTTTGAACATCTAAACTAGTTCAGGAAACCTAAACCTAGTTTAGGAAAATCCACACTTTTCACAGTGCCTGGGTGGCTCTGCTGCTTAAGTGTCGGACTCTTGATTTCGGATCAGATCATGATCTCAGGGTCCTCAGATCAAGTCCCCCATCAGGCTCCCTGCTCAGTGGTGAGTCTGCTTTTCCCTCTGCCTCTGCCCTGTCCCCACTACATGGGCTATCTTTCTTTCCCTCTCTCTGATAAAAAAAGAAAGAAAATATTTTTAAAACAAGATAAAAATTCACACTTTTCAATAACATCATTAAGTAACTTAGCTACAGAATTATCGGTTTTGTCCCCTAAGTATATATTACACATATGTGGTGCTTGTGGTGCTTGTATGTGTATTACACATATGTGGCAAGACATTGAGCTATATTGAAGAGATCACAAAATGGGGCACAGATTTATTTTCTTTTTTTATCCAGAATAAAGATGAAGACTACTTCTAGATCATTGAGCCTTTGCTATTTTACTCTGACTTTATTCTCCAATCAGCAGTATGTCTAAATACGATATTAGAGAAAATATAATAAGCCTTTAATTAGACCACGATCAAAGTATTAAAGCATTCAAGCAATGTGAACAGACATGTTTTTAGCATCTTTTAGATTTCTAGGATCATTTGGGAAATTTTACTTGTCACTATCAAATAACTAATTGTAGAGAAAATAATCATCCAGAGACTATTAAATAAAAAAGAGAGATTTGACTAAACGATGTGACTCATATGCAGATATGATTCATGTTTCTCATACTTTCATAATTCATAGTCTCGCTATATGTTGACATTACATGTAGCAACAAAAACCAAAATCTGATTCTGAATATATGTACACACATACACACATACCTGCACACCTACTTATAATTTGGTAGAAGTCAATAGCACGTGGAGGTACCTGATGCAATATACACATCTAGCATAGAGGCTTACAGCTCAAAATCTGCACTGTGCAAACATTAATACAGCCTGCCATTTGCCAAGGGAAATACTTTTGTGAGGCTCATTAATTTAATTGGTCCCTGTCATCTACTTAAAAAGGAGAAAAGAAGAGCATTTTTTGACAAAACCAAAGATGGTTAAAAGTCCTATTAGGTAGTGCAGCACTTGAGAAATGTTCAAGTTAGGAATAAAATTGAATTCAGCACTTTATGCCACCTGTCTCCCTTACACCCCCATCTCTAATATGGTGAATCATAAAATTTCTGACTAGAACAGAGCTGGGACACTTAAATATTAAGAGCTTGTACTAATTAATCTCTCCTTTTAATTGAAGGTAAGTGTATTTTATCTCTTAAAGCATTACTGCGGTTTGTCTCAGTTCCACTGAGATGTTCCTCTAATGTGGCTCCACACTCCTGGCCTACGAATCCGTGTAGATATCTCTCTGCCTCCCACACCTGACCTTTTTTGCAGATTCAAGGCTTTCCTTCTCCATTCACCCTCTGTTCTCAATCACACATTGTGCCCCTCCCCACCTTGACATGGAAGAAACAAGGAGAGCCTAATTACCTAGCTCTTTTTCCTGCGCCCCCTCCCCACCTCATTAATGTCAGATCCATTTTAGAAACAGTCCTTTGAGTACTTCAAGGGAAGCCCTCTTGGAATTGGCCTCTGTGGGAGGAAACCTACAGCGGAAGCTGTGGGAAATATTTCCCACCTCATTTGCAGGACATGAAAATTCTTTCAAAGGAGTCCAGAACTCCTTTCACCTCAGACTATCTCCTAGAGGCCTAGCAACCTGCCAGGGATCCACATCCACCTCCAGTGCCCTAAAATGTTTCCTGCAAGCCCAGTCCAACCTGTTTCTGAATCATGACCTTCCTTGGTTTGATTTTTGTTTTTTTTTGTTGTTGTTGTTGTTTTGCTTTTTTTGTTTGTTTGTTTTTTATCAACATGACAGTCACCACCTCCCAGAATAGGAGTCCACAAACTACAGCCCTCGCCCAATCCTGATGTCAACTACTTTGTAGAGTTCAAAAGCTAAGAATGCTTTTTATACTTGTAAATGGTTGAAAAAATAAACCCAGAAAAAGAATTATTCATTACACATGGAAATGATATAAAGCTCAGAAATCATTGTCTATAAATAAAATTGAAACACAGTCATAGTCATTTGTTGACATATTGTTTGTGACTCCCTCCATGTTGTAATGGTAGAGTAGAGTAGTTACAACAGAGACTCTGGCCCACCAGTACCTAAAATTACTCCTTGCAGGCTCTTTTCAGGAAATCTTCCAAACTTAGTCCTAGAATATTATTAGAACACAGAAATGGGGATTTTAGAGCATGTTATTTCCAGCAAGTCCCCTAGGACGTTGGAGGTTTGGTATGAGGAACTGACACCTCCCCATGGACCAATCGGAATTAAAATGGATGAAATAATGAGCCTGTGCAAAAAGCTACAATTCAAAATTTTCCTGATAGAAGTATCCTAGCTATAATGTACTCACCTACACTTGTTTCTCTGTCCTTAACCTCATCAGATGGGTAGCTATGTTTTAACAGCAGAAACATTCACTGGGCACCTCATCTGTGTGTCTTACTGTTGTGATACATTATTAAACTTGAAGTGTTTTGATTTCTTCATCCATAAAATGAAACCTTTGAAACAAATAGTGGTTTTGGTTTCCTTCCTGTCCCCAAATGCCAATTTTACAGTTGTACTGATTGTACAATGAATACCAACCTTCAAAATTTAAACTTTAAAACCAGTCATTGAATTCAAGTTGCAAACATTTGACAAAGAAGAATTCTGTCTCAGCTAAGCATCTCATACTGTGAGAATTTTGTTTTATCTCTAAAATGCCTTTTCTATCCCAAAGCAGCTGGCACAGTTCAACATGAAACATCAGTCTCTGGGAAAAAAATCCATCACCTTGAGATTCAGTTTAGCTTAGACCAGATCCTCACAAGTCTGCTCTTGAAGTATTTTGTATCTCTCTCAATGATGATTCCTACTGCAGAGGGGAGAGGGATAAGTGATGGCACTGAACTTGTCCACATGCACAATCTGCTCCCTAATTGTATAAAGCTAACATTTGCATTTTATTTTCTAAATTAATTAAGATTGGTCACCTTTTCTTTTCTTTCTTTTCTTTTTTTTTTTTTTTCTTTCTTTTTTTTGTTAGTTGCCTCCTTAAGGAAATATTGGCAGCTCCCCTGGGTCGCTAGAGCAGTTTTCTTTGCATTGTAAATGCTTTATCCCCTAAGTGAAAATGCATGCTGTTTCATTGAGACTCTCAAGCTATACTCCATTCCAAGCTACCTGCGGACTTTTTAAATGTGATAAACAACTGCCATACTTGAAAGGACAGTATTGAGTCCTCCTTTCATAGATTGTCATCAGCAATTTGTTCCTTTGCTTTGTTTAAGGGGCCCTGTTGAAAATATACCTGCAAGGGTAGTTATCAGTGTCTTTTAGTTCTGCAAATGGTCTGTCTACTGTAAATTACACTTTCCCAGAGACTGGCTGTGTCCTATTTTTGCTCTTGTTTGCAATCAAAAGTTCAACTCCTCTTTTGTTGATTAACTGTAGACTTACAAGCTTGTCTTAAATTATTCAAATAGATTTTCCTTTTTGTTATAGAACTCCCCAGTGGTAGGAAAGCTCAATCCAACATGAAAGACCAACTGCTGCCCCATTAAGGATGCGCTCTTTAGGCTTCTTGTATTCACACTTCTCTGCAGGTGTGACTGCACCTGCACCTTAATTGTTCTGAATACTTGGGTGACTGGTCTATTTTGAAAGTTCTCTCTAGGAAAAGCAATTGCACCACCAGCCTGGCTAATCTCTCCAGTGATTTTACAGTTCTAACAACCAGGGAAAGTTTAGCTTTTTCTACCCATTTAGTAAAAGGCAAGAGTTTTTTCTTTTCTCACTCTATCTAAATTGCATCTAGAAAATTGGGCAACATCATGGTTTTTATAACATGACTCGAACTGCTCCACATAGATATTCTTTATTCCGTTAAATATCAAATGTGAAATAAATGTTGATTGTTTCTATGCTTTTCTATTTGGTATTACTTGAGGAATGGTTATGCTTGATGGCCACTAGAAGGAAATGTAAAAAAAAAAAAAAAATAGAAGGAAATGTAAAAATAGGGCAACATTTCTTTATCCTTCCCAAAAACTAAGAGAATGGCTTTGAGTGGCCACACATCTGCTTGATGCCATTGTTACTTTTCCTCCATTTTTCTGGGAATGTTTTTAGACTATCCCTCTTTTTAAAAAGATTTTATTTATTTATTCATGAGACACACATTGAGCGAGAGCCAGAGACATAGGCAGAAGGAGAAGCAGGCTCCATGCAGGGAGCCTGATGTGGGGACTCGATCCTGGGACTCCAGGATCATGCCCTGAGCCAAAGGCAGATGTGTAACCACTGAACCACCCAGGCATCCCTTTCTTAGAATATCTCTGTCAAATCCTCAAAAAAAAAAAAATAGTCTTATCCATAAATAGACTTCCTCAGCAAACAAAGGCAGGTGGAACTGATGAAGACTTCTTGCTTTCCCATCTGCTGTATAAATTGAAGATTTAAAAAAATTGATATGGAGAATCCAGAGCTCCTTATGGGTCACTTGGAATTTAAACTGGTGTGAGAAAAAGTCTGGTCAAAGAGATAGGGTTCAAATTTCTGCCTAGTAAAAGCACTTCAACTGAAATCTACTTGTCCACCCTCACTACTCACTCACATTCATTGTGTGGATGGTTATGGACTTGGAATGAAAAGTTAATGTGAAAATAGTGGTGGAAATTGACTTGAAACTATCCCTGAAATCTTATCATCCAATCAGACTGGGACTAGGTAAGTATTAAAGGCAGGGATTATCAGATTAGATAAAAAAGTAATCCTCAATGATATTCTGCTTACAATACTTTAAAAATAAGGCCATATGAAATAAGAAAAAATATACATTATGCTGATACTATCAGTTATCCAATAAGACTTGAGAGGTGACATCAGCATCATGTAGACTTAGGAATGTAGAAATGTAGATTTTCTAAAAGTACATTTAGGAAAATGTAGATTTATCTATAAATGATTTTAAAAAGTCATTTCATAGTGAGAAAGGAGTCAATTCATTTAAAGTATATACTAATTCTAAACACTTTTACATCTAATAACAGAGCTTCAAAACTGCTGAAAAACAATATGAGAAAACTGCAAGGAAAGTCTTCAAATCAATAATTATATTCAGAAGCTTCACTATACTTTGATAGAAAGAATAAGTAGACAGAAAATCAGAAATAAAGAAGACCTGAATAATGCTGTTGACCTAATTAACATTTATAGAGCACCATTCCAAGACAGTAGAATTGGTCAAGACAAGCACATTTTTTTAAACACCTGTTTGTCAAGACATATGATATTCTGAGCCATAATACACATCTCAATACATTTAAAAGGATTTAAGTGATAGAATATTTTCTTTAAACATAATAGAAAAATTAAAAATCAGTAACAAATTTTTGGAAAAATTATCAAATATTTAGAAGCTAAAACAAATACTAGCTAATCCTTGGTCAAAAGAGAAATAATCTTCTAATTAAAAAATAATTTGATGGGACACCTGGGTGGCTCAGCAGTTGAGCTCAGGGAGTGATCCTGGGGTCCTGGGATTGAGTCCCGCATCAGGCTCCTGCAAGGAGTCTGCTTCTCACTCTGCCTGTGTCTCTGCCTCTGTGTGTGTGTGTGTGTGTCTCTGTCTCTCATGTATAAATAAATAAAATCTTTAGAAAAATATTTCGAATTTAAAATAAAATAAAACATAGTATTTAATATATATTGACATTCCATTAAAGCAGGGCTTATGCTAAAACTTATAGCCCTCAATTCCTGTATTAGAAAATAAAAAGTTTCAGATCAATAACCTCAGCTTTTACTTTCATAAGCTACAAAAAAAGAAAAAAATTGAATATGATACAAAGAGAGGAAAGGAAATAATAAAATTAGAAACAACAATAGGTAAAATATAAAACAGAAAAACAATAGAGAAAATCAATGAAACTTAAAGATGGTTTTTTGATGAAATCAATAAAATTGATAAACTTCTAGCTGGAGAGATCAGGAAGGATAAAGAAAGAAGATAAAGTTAAAAAAAAAAGAAAGAAGATAAAGTCTCTGCGCCTCTCTCTCTCTCTCTGTGACTATCATAAATAAAAATTTAAAAAAAAATAAAATAAAGTTATCAATATCAGGAAAGAGAGAGGTCATATCAACAGATTCTAAAACTATCAAAAGAACAATAAGAATATATTGTAAACACACACACACACAAGAATATATTGTAAACACTTTATGCCAATAAATTTGCAAATTTGAATGAACTGAGCAATTCCTGAGACTACATGCATTATCCAGCCTCATTCAAGAGGAAGTAGATTATTTAAATAGCTGTGCATCTATTTGTTGTTAAAATCCTTCTCACAAAAATCTTTTTATGATATATGTTTTTCTTTGGACTTTCAGTAAGTAAGTCACCTTCTCACATTAATGATTTTTGTCATACTTTTAAAATTTAATATCCCTTGGTCTTGCTTACATTTTTGAAGGATGCTTTACCTATGTGTCATTTTGCAACATTATGCAATGGTCATTTGGAAATTATTGGTTTGCTAAGTCTGATAGGTCTTGTATATGTTGCCAATTTTATTATCCAGCATGAAAGAGCTCAGATGCATTCTTATCACCAAAAATCTCATCAGAAAAGTCTTAAATACAGAAGGTGTTGAGTTCACAATGTCGGATATAATTTTCCCCAAATTTGGAATTTTGCAGGAAAACTTGAATTTTCTCATTAGCAACAAATGCTGCCAGTTGTTTTCCTGTATGCAACAAGCTCATTTTTTGATGAGATGTCAGTCAAACACTCATGTCTGAATAATCATTGTTTGTCAGTCAGTCTTCCGTGTAAAACGATGTTAAGTGAAAAAAGCAAGTAACTCAGCTTGCAGACGAAGAGATGGGGTCAAACAGCCTTCCCACTGCTACATATGCCAGAAGTGCTTTCAGCATTTTTTTTTCATTTCATTAAGAAGACATATATTTAAGAGTTGCAATTTTTAAAAAATTAATATTTTTTACTGCTCCAGCAAGGATATTCTTAAGTGAAACTGACTTCTTTTTTCATGACAATTGCTCTGAAAAATACAATGAATTTCAGTACAATTTGGTACCATTACCTCGATTCACACTAAGTCACTACAAGTTTAACCCACATTACTTTTACATCATTGCAAATGTCAGCCCACAAAGAAAGCAACTAGCACCTCAATATTGTCCTAAGAACGTTCTTGACTTTGTGTACCATTGAGAAGCTTTCTGGGAACCTCAGGGCCCTGTGAACTTCTTTGAGAACTACTGGTCTAGACAAAACTGGAAGAAATTAAATCAAATTGTTTTCAGTGGTTGCTTCATGGTGGTGGCATTAGCAGTAAAAAGGAACCAACCTATTGAACTATCTCTTTCTGAGTTTAATCATTTCAATGACTATTATTTTCACCAATTACTTTTAAAACCCAATAGAGGGAAAAATAATTATCATCATAATTATCACCAGCAATTGGGTCAAGGCCAAAACATAATGATATCCCAACTTTCTGATTCCTGCCTTAAAGTGACCTCTATCTTGAAAATAAATCAATGCTGCAAAATAATGCTATGAAATTCATGATGATGCTTCCAAAGTATATATTTTGAACCTTAGGTAAATGTTTCATTGATTTAGACAATATAAAATTTAACAAATGACCAAATTCAACTTGTTGGCAAAGTTGAAATATAATTTGAGTCTTTATAATCATCAGTATGTAAGTAAATAAACTGGTGAAATCTTAATTTAATCCTTTAGAAAGCCACATATTTAAAATTGCTTGCTCCACAGATAAGGTAATGACTTTCAACAAAGCACGCAATAAGGTGAAAAAATGTAAATCCCCTCAGAGTGCCAAATATATGTCATTATTCAATAGCCAGTTCCATTTATAATGATTTCCCTGAGCTACACAGGCTCGTTGAATTGAATGATTTAATCAGCATGCTATTTCCTATTTTCTCATTTATGCACATTAAACTGAGGACATAATCGCCCACATTATATGGAAACCCTTTCATGTCCTGAGTGGGTCTCTGGTATTATTTTGAGTTTATTTGGCTGAAGGAAACTGGATTCTATCTGTTCTACATAAACTGATTAAATTTTAATTGCATTTACCATATTCCTTATAGATTTTGTTCAGCGTAATTAAACCAATTAAACTTAAACACACTTACTCACAGAAGGTGCCAAGGAAAAAAAGAAGTAAAGAAAACTATATTTTTCACTCACTTGATAGCATCTTGAGCTTTTTTAGGATGAGATTAAGCATCATTGCAATTAATTGAGTGTAATTAAAAAGTAAAGAGATGCTGGTCCTGTGGTCACTTACTCAGGAGCCTGAGACAAAGTGCTGAGGCCCCGTTGACGGGAAAGCAATTAATGGGATATTTTTATGTCATTTATCTCAACAGATAGTCATCAGACTTACAGTTCCAAGAACAGAGTTTTGGATGCAATGAGTGTTCAAATGCTAAATGAAGATTCTAGTAATAGTATAAAGATATGCCATGTAAAACATTTTAAAAAAATCAATCTCTGCTGTACAGGGGTTGACAAACTTTTTCTTAAAGGGCCATAGAGTCCCTATTGCAAAGGATTCAACTTTGCTGTTGTGGTGTGGATGCAGCAGGAAGTGGCACATAAAGAGAAGTGTTCCCCTAAAACTTCACTTACAGTCAGACATCCCATGGTTTACCCAACAGTCTGTCCTCAAAACTCAACCCCTAGAGTACTGAGTATTATGGATTGTGTTCTTAAAAGAAAACATGTCTAGAGCAAGAAAAAGAAAAAAAATTAAAAAAGCAGATTTACTCTATATACTGACAGACATATACTGGTAGTCTTTGAGATACAAGTGCAGGCAAGGTCTGGATGTATTTGGAGAACGCAATAATATAAAAATCGTTACTCTACTTGGGTCTCCTTCTGTGTTTGTCTATACTAAACAGATTCATCCAAAATCTGAAAGAAAGGAGGCAGAAACCAATGAATAGTGTATTGTTTTTCCTCGTTTTAGAGGTCTATATAAATCCTGTGTCAATCAAGACCATTCAGAAAGCCTCCGATTATAAGTCCATGCTCTCTCTTTGTTCATTATTTCTCGGGCAGCTAGATGCACACAATTATCTGGTTTTTATCTTCTCTTATTTATTTTTGTCTTTATTTCAAAGGATTGTTGTGGAAAGCTCCTGAGATGTCACTGCAAACTGGCAAAAAGACACTATTTTATGACTATGGTTTAGGAGATGGGAACTACAAGCTAAGATAGGGGAAAGCACTTACCATATTAATAGTTTAAAAGCCTTTCAGATCTGTCTTGGAATCTGGGAGAAAACTGTCCAAGCAAAATTCCCATCTCCAGTGACCTTCCAGTCTCCAAACTTAAGAAAAGCTGTTCTAATTCAGATTCTAAGACCTTTGTCTTTCTCCCGAGAAATTCATTTGCACATCACTGATATGATAATGTCTCCTGTGCTGGAGGCCTCACAGCCCGGGCCAGCCCAAACTGTTCTTGAACTCTTAGCAAAAAACCTTAAAATCACTTTCTTCCTATCAATGAAATGCGGTTTCTAGGGCAATGGATTTTTTTTTTTCCCACTTTGAGGTGGGTAACATTAACTATTGATACAGATATCTTTTCAATTGTTTTCTCAGTATAGAAAATTTTGCTTTCATGATAGGAGCCAGAAGGACATCCTTCTGTGCTTGGAGGAGACCCCTATTTAATCAAATCTTAGAAAAACAAAAACAAACATGATTTGCACATCAGATGAAGTCAAAGCAAACCACTCTCAGCTTCTCTCCTATGCCCCTTGCTCCTGGGAACACAATACTACTTACCAAGCACCCATGCCCTCACCCTACAAGTCATTAAAAATGTAATAACTAAGCTTCTAAAGCTATTATTCCGTGAAAAGAAAAATATAAAAAGGCATGCCAGCAAGCATAGAGTGTACTGAGCTTTGAGGACATAAGTGCACTTCCTAGCTGTTTAAACATCTCCATTTGTTAGCATAGATGAACATAGTAATTGTAGATGCTTTGATTCTTTTATGCTTGTTCACACAATTTACTTCTCCATATGACAGGTCATCCAAAATGGGTCACTCAGTTATGGGCATAATCGTTCAGGTTCAGTTGTTAATATAATTAGGAGTAATGTAAATTTGAGCAATTTTCCAAACCATAATTAGTAGGGCACAACAGTATATAGAGAAAAGCCACAGTTTTCCTCAATTGGTAGTCAAGTCCAAATGTGGTAGGGAGCATTTTCCACGTGCCTGGCACAAGGTGGAGGGCTCTAAACTGAAGGTACCTTTAGTCTTCCATGGCCCCCATTGTTCAGATCAAACACTGAAGCTGACAGAGATTGAACCCTGGCCTTGTTCACAGAACCAGCTAGTGGGAAATTCAGAATTTGTACCTGGGTCTGTCTGATTCCTGTCATTGTGCCATATAACACCCACCTAGATTACAGTTTTGAAAGAATAGGCAATTTAGGTATCCAGAGGTATCCTCTCTGGGAATGTTTACTTAGATACTCTTCTTGGAGGAAAAGAGAAGAGGGAAATTTGGGGAAAAGTCTCCTGCTTCCATGACAGTGCTCCCTCTATCTTCCCTCTGTCATCTTTCCCACCTCCTCCTGCATTTCCTGCCACAGGCTATGGCCAACTGGGTTCTTTGTACCACAGAACACCAAGTTCATGGGTGAGGAGTGCCATCATATGTTAAAAGATATTCTCCATAGAGACCTCTTAACTAACTCTCCCTCTCCCGGGAGCCACTTTGTAAAAGGAGACTCAACACTTCCACCCCCGCTCCCTTCCTAGTGGCAGGTCTTCTGTGGAGAAGAGGTGCCCTGCCAGAGCTGAGGTAAGGTGTACTCAGCTTTTGACCATCTGCAATTGCACCTCAGGGAGTCCTTTCTTGTGACTCTGTTAGAAGAAGCATACCCCAGGGCTGTGAATGGCCATGCAGACAGGGAGGAGTTTCAGGAGAAGGACCATTTGCAGAGATCATGGAGGAGAGGGTAAGGGAGAGGGCACCCAAACCTTGTGGACCCTGATCCACATTTCCCTGAATCTTGCTGCGTCCTTGGTTTCTGAGAAACACAGCCTAAGGTCACAGTGAAATTCCTATGTGGGTGTAAATGTACTTCAACAGGTTCCCATTTGTTTCAACAAAGGAGTTCTAACTACTATGCTAATCAGCTTATAAAATGTCCCAACTAAAAGAATCAGGCTGTGGACTCCAACCTCTGCAGTCTTTCCCATTGACCCCAGATCTGTGCACCTTACTCCTGATCAGCCTCCTCACCCGCGCTCTTGGAGAAGAATCTTCCACAGCTTCACTTCTCTCCTCAAGAATTCGTGAGACAGCCAAGTAAAGTCTGGGAAATATTTTTCTAATGTTTAGAAACTGCTGGGAATTCTGATTAATGTGCATTCCTGGCAAGAGTTATGTTTCTGAGATACAGTAATACCGATATATTTTTTCCTATAATAAGATTCCCAAAATGATTTTTATACAAATATGGCTACTCTGTTAGAGTAAATAATGAAATAGAATTTGCATTTAAATGTTTATTCAATAAATCACCTTTGGTGATGGATATTTCCGATGCTGCCATTATAGTTTCTAATGGAAAATTTAAACACTTCACTTTTTTATTGTTTTTTTTTTTTTTTTTTTTTTTTAGTGTTATGAATTCTCTGAATGGATGTTTTGTTGATTATTCCACTATGGTTTATCCTCTTTTATTCTTGGACAAATAAATCAAATTTTATCTGCATTAATAACCTCTGTCTTAGAAATATTTAATAATGAGTAATGACACAGTATGACTCAATGAACCAAGATATAACTGATGATTCTCCAATCTGGAGAAAACATGCAAAGCATATAATAAAATGTGAGGGACAGGAAGGAACATGTCATGTAGTAGAATAAGGAGAAAAGGCTGAAAACATTAAATTTTGGAGTGTCACAGCTCATTAATTTATCAGGTTTGTTCTATGAACCAGAAACTCTTCTTGGTGCTGAGAATACACATTATTAGTTGAGCAAGAGCTTGTGTCTGTGAAAAGCCTCAAAATGGAGTGCAAGCTAGTCTTAAAAGCTACTGAGGTTTGCTATTTTCTGCTTTTGGGGCTACCTCAGGGAGAAAAACTCTGCTCTTTCACATACTCATGTTCTTTTTTTGTCATCATTTTATCCAGTAGGATGTTTTCTGGCTGAAAGAAACAGGGATTTTATTAAAATAATCCATTTCTTCTCCCTATTGGCTTATTTTTATAGCTGTTTGAAAATATGTTGTTGTTTTAATGTTTGCCCTAGGGTTATGATTATAAAGGGTTAGTTAACCACATTCTATGTTCAGATAGTCATGGGTCATGTAAGCCCCTTAAGATGGCAGGGTTACTATTTCTCCCTCTCATCTTTTATGTTTTTGTCCTAATTTTACTATCATTCATGTTCTTGACTGACAATTTCATTGCTACCAATTTTGTTTTGGATAGTCAATAATGTTTCATAGCTTCTCATGATAAGGAGAGTCTTTTCTATATGCTTTCATTTAATTATTCCTGGGAATCCTATCTTTTTTCTCATAGATCAAATTTATGCCAGTATTATATTTTTTCTGCCTCAAGAATTTCCTTAATGTTTCTTGTAATGAAGGTTTAATTTATTAATTCTTTCTGGTTTTTCTCCTTTAAAAAAGTCTTTACTTGTCCTTTACTTTTGAAATGTACTAACTGGGTATAGAATTCTGGATTGATAATCATTTTTTTCTTCCACCACTTTAAAGATACCACACTATTTTTCCTGGTTTATGCAATTTATGATGGAAAGTCTGTTTTAGTTCCTACCCTAGTCCTCTGTATTTTTAACTTTGGCAAACAACTATTTAAATATGAAGTGTTCAGATGGTTTTTCTTTCTTGTCTTATGCTTATCTGGCTTGATGATATCTAAATTTCTTCTATTTGTGGTTCTTTTTTTTTAATAGAAAAAAGTGTTTAGTGTTTCAATTTAGGTAATTTCTCTTGAATGCTGTGCTTAGGTTCTGGATAATTTTCTGGAGGGTTTTACCTATGTTTTCCTTTCCAACCACAGCTTTAGGTCTTACCTTTGCACTTGTACCTCAGAGAGGGCCTAGTTCCTTATTCCTTTCCCTCCTCCAGCAATAGAAATTTCTGACTGCTTGATGCTTAGCAGTCTTGGCAATGAGGCAGCGGGATTCTGTTTTCCTGGTTCAGCCTCTGTCTAAGGTCTTTTGTCCTTGGGTTTTAGGGGTACGGCTTTGTAAGTGATCTTGCTCCCCACCCCCAGTAATGAGAGCTCTCTAATAGCGTGGGCCCAGGATTATTTTCTGCACCTTCTCAGGAGTAGAGGACATTTGCTTTTACCCTTCCACCAGTTACTATGGGTCTTCAAGTAAGTGCACACAGAGGTTGAGGGTATTTGCTGCCTTTCCCCTAGAAGCAGAAGCTTTTGTTCCCTAAGGGAGAAGTTCCTGAGGAGTGTTTCATGCCTCTCCTGCAGTAGCACCTTCATCCTTGTCTTAGTCAGCTTGGTCTGACTGGGCTTTAAACAAGAGATATTTATGTATCATGGCTGTGGATGCTAGGAAGTTCATGATCAAGCACTGAAAGATCCAGTGTTTCATGAGGACATTCCTCTGGGATTACAGATTGCCATCTTCTCATTATATCCTCACATGACAAAGAGAGATGAAGAAGTTTTCTCATCTTTATTTTCATAAGGTCATTATTCCCATTCATGAAGGCTTCCTCCTCATCACCTAATTGCTTCTCAACTAATACCAACACATTGGGGATGTGGATTTCAACACACGAATTTTACACAAACTTATAGTCTGTAACAACCATCCTCCAGAACTGCAAAAACATGGGTTATTCTCTCTTTCGCAATGTTCCCAATCTTTTTCATGAGCACCTGGTGAGTCCATGGAGAAAAGCCTACAATTGAATATCAACTTCCCTTGGATCTATAGCTCAAAAGTATTATAGATTCTCACTTCATCCCACTCTTATTCTTTGAGCAATTTGACATTTTAGTTGAGTTATTCCTATCTGTTTGTCTGGGGTCTTGCATTCCATTTGCTTCCACAGAAGAGTGCTTGAGTCACATTTCTCCTTGGAGATGGCTCTTCCCTTAAATTTAATGGTTATCCTGTGACCTCAGGTTTATGAAAGGTTAAAGAAAATTTATGATTCTGTAGATTTTACAGCTTTCTTTTTTTGTTAGTGTGGGTGTAATGTTCTTTCTTCCTTTTTACATTTTAGGCAAAACCAAGGAGTCTATTTGATTTATTCAAAAGTGGCTGTTCACAGCCTTTATTCTAGAAGTAAATTTTGGCTGAATATCATATAGAAAAAGGTGCACTTTCATCTGTCATTGAATGTTATTTTGGTGTATTCTGATGTATGTGACTTGACCATTTGACTGGATGCCAATATTTTTCTCTATTTTTAAAGTCTAAATTACTTTATGGGTATATACTAGTATACTATTATTCTAGTATATACTAGCAACTATATTGTATCCTCTAGTATAGTATATAGGCATATACTGGAGACATTGCAAGGTCAGTTCTAGATCAGTACAATCAAGATGAATATCATGATAAAGTGAGTAAAATGAATTTTGTGGTTTTCCAGCAAATATATGAATTATTTTTATGTTATGTTGTAGTTTATTAAAGTGTGCAATTTGTACTTTGTCTATAAAATGTACGTATCTTACTTAAAAGTATAACAAAAATACTTTATTGCTAAAAATGCTAATCATCAGTTGAGCTCTCAGTGAGTCATAATCACTGATCACAGATCATTATAATAAATAAAATAATAATTACAAAGTTTGAAATAGGGACACCTGGGTGGTTCAGCAGTTTCGCATCTGCCTTTGGCTCAGGGAGTGATTCTAGGGTCCTAGGATCGAGTCGCACATTCGGCTGCCTGCATGGAGCTTGCTTTTCCTCTGCCTGTGTCTCTGCCTCTCTATCTCTCTGTGTCTCTCATGAATAAATAAATAAAATCTTTGAAAAACAAAGTTTGAAGTATTATGAGAATCACTAAAATGTGGCATAGAGACACTAATTGAACAAATGCTGTTGGAAAATGGCACCGATCAACTTCTTCAACAAAGGATTGCCACAAACCTTCAACTTGTTATAAAAAAAAAAAAGCAATGTCTGTAAGTGTAAGAAAGCAAAGCATAATAAAACAAGGTATACCTGTAACATTATATAATACACATAATATATAATACAATATAAATGTATGTATGTGTATATAGTACACTATACATGTATGTGTATACAGTATACAATACATAAATAGTATATAATATAGTATAATATAATTTGTGGTCATTTTTTTCTACATTGATGCGCCCTTTTAATACTGGCATATATTTATTCTGTTTCATTCTCTTAGTTTTCTTCTGTAATTGTGTATCTCCTCTAGTAATATTTTCACTAATTTCTTTAACTTCTTTTATTATTTCCATCCCAATTTTTACTGAATGGCCATTTACAGAAAAGTTTGTGATCTCCACATTTATAGGAAAGATTTACTAATCTTTTTTAACATGCTTTCTTCTATCTTTGTATGTATGTCAGGTTTACCCTTTGTTGTAGTTTATTTTAGGATAAATAACAGGTAGCTATTAGTAGACACTATGCAGGGGAAGAGCCATTTTGCCTATAGATTATGTAGTTCAAGGGCTGTCCCCCTCACTATTATAGAGATGAACTCTTGTCTCTAAAAATGTGGAAACCCTGTGTATGTTTGGCTACCCTATCACTCAGAACCTGCCGTGTGTACTTCTTCTTTTACTGGCCACTGTCGCCAAGCAGTCCCGCCTTCCAATGTGATCTTCCTGATGCTGTGTTTGTGTCCACCTTTTGAGCTGTCACCTGTGGGGCTCTGAACACTCTCATTGCCATTCCTCTTCTGCTCCCCAAATATTCATCCTTGTTCGATCTCAGCCCACTCAAAGCAGCTCAACATGAAGGTGGAGTTCCCCTAATTTGAGAGAGCACATGTTCTAGAAACATCTGTCATCTTCTAACCCTAGGTTTCCTTTCTTCTTCCAATTCTTTTCTGTCACAGTATCCTGTGTTTTGCTTATGGTCTGATAATCTTTGTTGCTTTTGATGGCACCTTCATCTCATCTGTAAATTCTGTTTTCTCTGTTCCCTAATTTCACTGAATATGGCTTTTCTGGTTTTCTATTGTTGCTTTCTCTCCTTGTCTTACATGGTTTGCCTAAAAAAGGCAGGAAAATTCTAAAACAAGTCCTTTCAAGTTGTTCCTGCTGAAAGCTTCTAATATTTTCCTAATTGTTTTGATAGTTACTGAATTAAGAGTCGTAGATGATGATTGATGGTTCAGTGACTCTCAAAACTGATATCATCAAGCAAACTTTTAATTAATATTCTCTCCTGGACCTTATGGTATAAAATATGCTGATTACTAAACAGACTACATTTATAAAATAATTGTTCATTGTCAAAGAGACATTTATAATTTCCAATTAAAGTTGCTAATTAGCATGAACATCATGAGTTACTCTTACTGAATTGATATAGTACTAGACAAAACAAAAAAGAAGAAATTTTAATTAGTCTGTGCAATCTTAATGCTGATAAATTTGCATTCTCTTTTTGGATCTTTAAAAGATTGAAAACATATTTAAGATACCAATTACAATCAACATGGAAGGATTCTAAGGGGTCCAGGCACCTGCTGTGAACCACTGAGAAATAACCTTTGAACTTTGTTTCTTTTAATGGAATTTTAATTTCTGTGTAGTTTATTTTAAAACTTTTACCCAAGTTTGTATGATACAAATACAACTACTTGAACTTCTATATGGTGATTTTATGTTTACGATGTTAAAATGGCAAATATGAGTATCTAAATGTCTTGTGGATCACATAAAACTTCTGACAGGCTAGTGGCTGAGCTTTCCATGCTACTGGAAATGTCCAACCTTCTGGAAACTAGTAGTTTGCCTTTCCTTCAGCAAAATTTCTCTCAAATATGAGGAAGCTATAATTAAATACTTGGGGTTTGTATTTATAATTTATTATTTTGTACAGTGATGTACAAATAAAAACAAGAAAATGACATTGCTCTAGCTACTATCCAAATTAAGTAATAAAACATTACCAATACAATGGAAAACACCTATGTACTTCTACAGAGTTGAGTCTTTCTCCTTTATTTGGGTGAACCAGTATCCTAAATTTAGATCTTACTATTTTTTAAAAAATATTTACTATATATATGTAGATAATCTTGAGGAATATGAAGCATTATTTTTAATATTTCAATCATATGCAGATGAAGCACATAGATTCTTTTGAATTTTGATTTGCTGTTAATACTAGAGATGTGAGATTCGTCTATGTTAAAAAACAAGAAGCATTTGTTTGTTAATTTTCAATGTTATATACTAAATTTATGTAAAGAACAAAAAGTAGTCTTCCATTAGTTTTTGGTCAGTATTTGTATAGTTTACAATCATCTGTTACCATAAACAATCCGACTATGAATGTTCTTGTCAATATACACTTGAATTCACTCAATTGTCTGCCTCTTATTGCTATATTTTTCAAAAAAAATTCTTTACCTAGTTTGGATAGTATCTATTGTCTATTTTATGTGTTGTAAATATCTTTGTCTAGTTTGTGTCATAGTTTTGCATTTTCTTGAGGTGTCTCTTGGGGAATATACATTGTTAATTTTGAAGAACTCAAACTTCACTCTTCTTTTGTTATATTCTGTTGCATTTCTTACTTTGTTAAGGTACTTCTTTATTTGGATATCATAAAGATATAATTATATATTTCTGTTTTAAAACTAATTTTTACCCTCATGCTGTTAATATACATAGAATTAATTTTTATGTACAATTTAATGCATCAATACATTTTAAGTCCTTCCATAATATCATTGATTACATAGTCCAAAAGTTCACCACTGATTTGTCATATTATTTTAGTTATATACATATTTTCTATCCATGCACAAGCCTATTTCTGGGCTCTTAATTATGTTCCACTGTTCTGTTTGACTATGTCTGTGCCAATACCATATTTTTATACTTTCTATAGTTTTACATTAAATCTAGATATTTGGCATGTAATTATCTTCTTCTTCCTCCAAATTTTTGTGGGTCTTTTAGGTCCTTAAATTATGTTTTTAGTATAACTCAATAACTTTGATTCAAAATTATTTTAGAGTTATTTCTGGAATTGCATTGAATCTATATATTGCAGAAAATTGACAGCTTTATGATATTGATATATTGTATACATGACATGTTAAGTCTATTTATTGATGACTACTTTCTTCATCCTTAAGAAAAGGTTTATACTGTTTTTTTTCTAAATGAAATGTACAGCTTCTTAGACTTATTTCTAGATATGATATTTTTATTGTTACTATAGATGCATTTGTTTTTAAATCGCAATTATTTTTAAAAGTACATATTCCTGAGTGTAGTAATATAATTGGATATATATATTGAATGACTGTTAAATTCCTTCGGTAGATGTAAAAATTTAAGTTCAAAAGTTCTTGGGTTTTTTGTGTGTGTGTATAAAAAATGGGCAATCATATTGTCTACACATAACAACAATTGTGTTTCTTTTTCTCTGTTCCTATAATTTTCATTTTATCTTGTAGTTTCTGTGCAGTTGTTAATACCTCTGACATATTGTTAATCCTGAGAGGTACTAGTATAAACCTTGATCTTGTTTCTAGTTTTTAAAAGTGATATTTCTCTCCTATAACAATAAATAATATGTTACCATATTTTTATAGATACACTTTACATAATTTTTAAAAAAATCACTAGTAGAGCTAGTGAGCCCCATAATTTAAAAAAAAAAATCACTAGTGGGGCTGAGCATTGTGGCTCAGTCAATTAAGCATCAGACTCCTGACCATTATCTCAGAGTCTTGAGATCAAGCCCCACATTGGGCTCTCTGCTCAGTGGAGAGTCTGCTTTTCTCTTTCTCTTCTTCTCCCTCTGTCCCTCCCCTTACTCTTGTTCTCTGTTGCTCTGTCTCAAATAAGTACATACATACATACATACATAAATATTTTTAAAAATTACTAGTTACCCAGGAGATTTGTTAATAAATGAATTGCTTTTTATTAATCGCTTTTAAAATTCATCTGTATTATCATGGGGATTTTCTTCCCTTTTAATCTTGTAAGTGGGGAATTAAGTTACATTTTTTAAAATATCAAAACAGTTTGCATCCCTGGAAAAATTCAACTTGGTCATAATATATATATTTCAAACCTTACTGGATTTTGGCCAGCCAATATTGTTTTAAATATTTCTACATACAGTTGACCCTTGAACAACAGGCAGATTGGGGGCATGGACACAGTCAAAAGTTCACACATCAGTTTGATTCCCCGAAAACTTAATTACTAATAGCCTACTATTGACCAGAAACCCTGCTGATAACAAAAAAGTCATGTAATACATATTTTGTATGTCATATATGTTACATACTGTTTTCTTACAATAAAGTAAGCTAGGGTAAAAAAATGTTAAGAAAGTCAAGATAAAATACGTTTACAATACTATGCTATATTTATTGAAAAGTATCCCTGTATAAATTTGACTCCCTAAAAGTTTAACTACTTACAGTCTACTGTTAACTAGATGCCTTACTGATAACATAGAATTTTTAACGATTTTGTATATGTATTATATAGCATATTCTTAAAATTAAGTAAACTAGAGAAAAGAAAATGTTAAGATAATTACAGGAGAGAAAAAATATTTACAGTACTGTATCACATTGATTAAAAGACAATCCATATATAGGTGGACCCATGCAAATCAAACTCAAGTTGTTCAAAGATCAACTGCGTGAAAACAAAATTTGCATGAAATGGTATTTTTTAACAGCGTTAGACCAATTATAGTACTAAAGCCATCCTAGATTCTTTAAATTATTTAAGAAACAGGCTTTTCCCCCTATTCTGAGGAAATTTGCATAATATTAAATTTTATTGTTCGTGAAATTTTAGTGGAACTTGCCTCTAAAACTAGATTAGTGTTTATATTTTCAATGGGTAAGCTTTTGGGTAATATTTAATTTATTTAATAATTATAGTTTGAGTTGGCTTTACTTGTCTAATCTATCAGTTTTACTGTTTTACTTTTCAGAAACATATTTGTATTGGTCAAATTTTAAATTTATTATCAACATTTTTTATGTTATTTACTTGCTTTTAAAAGAAAATATCTAATTTTTGTAATTATGTTTTCTTAAAAATTGTTCTATCATTTTTGTCTTCTGTTATAAAACATCAATCCTGATAGATATTGGATTTTTAATTTTTTGCCTACAACAAACTTTCTTTTAATAATCTCTATTTTTTGTTTTCAATTTTTTCCTCTTAATTCAAATGTCTTTGAATTAATTATATTAAAAAATTTTTAATTGGCAGTTTAGCTCAGTACTTCATAGTCTCACTTTTTAAATACAAACATTTAAGTTTGTATGTAATTCATGAAAGTTTTAGTGAAAAAAATTCCCATTTATATTCAAGGTTGTTTCTTAATTTAATAATAAATTTGCTGTGCTAAGAAAATTTGTTTCTTTTATCTATATGGGTATTACTAATACTTTTAAAATAATTTTAAACATTCTATTTATGCTTTCTTTTTGTCTTGCTTTTCTTATATTTCTTTTAGCTTTTTCTGTTTTACTGTTATTTTTTTTCTTCTGAAAATTATATGGCTAATTCCATTTCTTCAGTGTGTGCTATTAAAACTTGATCCTGCATACTTAAGTTCTACATTAATCATAATATCTTTCTCCTTTAAAGAAATATGAGAACTTTGAACGTTGTAGTCCCAACACCATCTATCTTGCTTATGGGTTGTTTTCTAATATTTCAAGTGAATACATTTTTAATTCTAGAAATCAAACATTATTACCCTTGCTGGAGTCAATAATTTTCAATTTAAAACCTATTTACTAATTCCTTTCTCACCATTATTTTTCCCATCTCAGATCTCCATTCTAATATTTTCCTTCTTTCTGAAGCAACTCTCTTAATGAATTTGTTTTGTTTTTTCTTTTTATGCCCACCTGTTTGTAGTCCAAAAATGTCTTTAATATTTTTGAATGACTATTTAGCTTGTATTCAATTTTGTTTACATCTTTTTGTTGTTGTTGTTTTTGTGATTTGAAGTTATCCTATTCTGGTCTTCTGGCTTTTACTCTGCTGTTAAGAAATCTGCTGTTACAGTAATTGGGGATTTTTTTTTTTTGGTTTGGTTTGGTTTGTTTCTGTGTGTGTGTGTGTGTGTGTGTGTGTGACTTATCTCTTCCTCTCTTTTCTTTATTCTGCCTCAAATCTCTTTCACTTTTAAGGTTTTTAACTTCCATGTCAAAAGGATGCTATGCTCAAGGATAGAATTCTTTTTTACATATTATTCTTGAAGTTTTTAAGCCTCCTCATTCTGTTATACTTTGTCCATTTCTAATTTTCTGTTCAACCCAACCACCAAGTTATTTTTTTTAATTTCAGGGGGATTATATTTTATAAATTTGAGTGTTCTCATGAGTTTTCAAATCTACCTGTTTCCTATTTTTATTTCTTGTACGTTTCTAATTCTTTCATGGGTTTTATAGTTTTTAAGCATATTTAGTTCTAATCTAGACTTGTTCAGACAAATATATACAGTCATGGTACCACCACCACAATCAAGACATAGAACATTTCTAGTACTCCAAAATCAATGCTCAATTCCCTCACACCAGTAACAGTCACAGGGTACTACTAGTAGGCTTTCTGTTCTCGTACCTTGGTATAAATTATTCTGTCTTCTATGTCCAGCACTTTATATATCTAGAAATTCTTTTTTTTTAAGATTTTATTTATTTATTCATGAGAAACAGAGAGAGAGAGAGAGAGAGAGAGAGAGAGAGGCAGAGACACAGGCAAAGGGAGAAGCAGGCTCCATGCAGGGAGCCTGACATGGGACTTGATCCTGGGACTCCAGGATCATGCCCTGGCCCAAAGGAAGGCGCTTAACTGCTGAGCCACCCTGGGATCCCCATATCTAGAAATTATTTCATTTCCTGGAACTACCCACTGCATTTATCCTTTCATCTATTGATGAACATTTGTGTTCTTTCCTTTTTTTTTAAGGTTTTATTTATTTATTCATTAGAGACACACAGAGGCAGAGACACAAGCAGAGGGAGAAACAGGCTCCCTGCAGGGAGCCCCATGTGGGACTTGATCCTGGATCACCGGATCAGGACCTGAGCCGAAGGCAGACCCTCAACCACTGAGCCATCCAGGCATCCCTTGAGTTATTTCTAATTTGGGGCTAATAAGAATAAAGCTTCTGTAAAGACTTGTGTATAGATCGTTTTGTGGGAAATTCCAATTTTGTTTCTCTTGGGAAATCTATATCTGAAATAAGAATACTGAATCATATAACTATATGTTGAATATCACAAAAAAAACTTTGCCAAACTGTTTAAAAAAAAAAAAAGGCTATACCATTTTGCATTCCTAATTGTTACACATCCTTGCCAGAACTTGATTTTGCCAGCCCTTAAATGATAGACTTTTTGGTGGTATCTCATTTTGTATAGTGTTTTCTCGCTTTGATTTCAATGGCACATATTTTCTTGAATTTAATTTCCATTCATGTATGTTCCTTGATGAAGCGTTCATTCAAATGTTTCCCCATTTCTTTGCCATACTACATTATTGTTGATTTATAAGAGCTCTTTCTTTAGTATGGATAAGTGTTCTATATAAACTAAGTATTTTTTCTCTTTCATTTGCTTAACTGTACTTTTAGATGAGCAATACTTTTAAATTTTGAAGCTGGTTAACTTATCAATACCTTATCTAACAGGTCTTGGCCTACCATCTTGTCATAAATATTTCTCCTATGTTTACTTCTAGATGTGTTATAGCTATACCTTGTACCTTCACATCTATAGCCCATTTTAAGAAAATTTTAGTATGATATGAGATCAAGGTTAAAGTATTTTTGTGGAGTTTTTGGATGTAGCTATCTGATTTTTTCAAAATCATTTATTGAAAAGACTTATTTCTGAATTGAATTAAGTTGACATATTTGTCAAAAATTAACTGACTGCATGAGTAAGTTTATTTCTGGTATTTCTATCCTGTTACATTGTTTTACATGTCTATCCTTATTTCATACTCTCTTGATTGCTATAACTTAATAGTAATTCTTGAAATACTGTAGTATAAGTCCACTAACTTCATTCTACTTTTTCAAAGTAGTAGTCAATTCTTTTGACTATACTCATGTTTATCTTTCCACATAAATTTCAGAATCACCTCAATATTTTTTTGTTTAAAATAGGATGCTACAATAAAATAAAATAAAATAGGATGCTACAATTTTGAATGATATTATATGAAACCTAATGATCCATTTAGAGAGAAGTAATATCTTAATAATTTTAAGTCTTTTGATTCATAAACACTGTATCTTTCCATTTATTTAGGTCTATTTTCTCTCAATAAGATTTCACTGTGTTTATTTTAGAGATATTACATATATTTTATTAAATTTACTCTTAAATATTTCATGATTTAGATGGTGTTATACATCATATGTTTTATATTTCAATTTTCAGTTTTTCTTCATTAATATATAGGAACACAATTAAGTTTGGTTTATTGAATTTGTATCCTACAACCCTGTAAACTCACTTAAAAATTTTAGCAACTTATTTTGGGGCATTGCCAGGGTTTTCTGCATAAATGATCATGTTCTTTGAGAATAAATATAATTTTATTTCCTTTCCAAACTGTGCCTTTCTATTTCTTTTTTTAAAAGATTTTATTTATTTATTTGAAAGAGAGAATAAGTGAGAAAAAGAAAGAGAGCACAAGTGTGGGGGGAGGGAGTGGCAGAGGGAGAGGGAGAAGTAGACTCCTCACTGAGGAGGGAGCCCGATGCAGGATTCCATCCCAGGATCCTGGGATCATGATCTGAGCTGAAGGCAGATGCTTAACAAACTAAACCATCCAGGTGCCCCTTACTATTTTTTTCATTCCTTATTGCAAGGGCTAGAACTTCTACTGTAATGTTGAATGGTTGTGAAGATAGCCATTCTTGTCTTGTTCCCAATCTTAGGCAGATAATATTCCATCTTTTACCATTAAGTATAATGTTAGTTATAGATATCTTAACTAATGAAGAATTTCATTAGTATGGGGATGTTACCTTTATTCCTAGTTTGCTGAAACTTTTGTCATGAATGGATGTAGAATTTTATCAAATGCTTTTATTGCTTTCATTAAGATTGTTTATTTTTAAGATTCTTTTTTAATCTTATAATGTATTACATTTGATATATATAATGTATTACATTTTTACATTATAGTGTATTACAATTATGATTTTTAATATTGATATTACCTTTCATTCTTGGGATAGATTCAACATGGTCATGGTATATTATTCATTTTAAATGTTGCTCGACTTTATTTCCTAATAATGTGTTAAGATTTTTTTTTAAGAGTATGAAGCATATTAGTCAAAACTTTTCCTTTTTTGCAACATTTTATCTTGTTTTGGTATCATAGTAATGAAGGCTACATAAAATACATAAGAATTATTTACCTCTTTTTTATTTTTTGGAAGAATTTTTTAAAAAATATTTATTTATTCATGAGAGATGCACAGAGAGAGGCAGAGACATAGGCAGAGGGAGAAGCAGGCTTCCCACAGGGCGCGTGAGGTGGGACTCAATTTCAGGATCCCGGGATCACAACTTGAGCCAAAGGCAGATGCTCACCCACTGACTGAGCCACCCAGGTGCCCCTTTTTGGAAGAATTTTTGTGTAGAATTGGCATTATTCCTTAAATATTTGGTAGAATATTTCAGTGGAGTCATTTTTGCCAGGATCCTTGTCAGAAAGGAATTAACTAAGAAGTCAATTCCCTGTGCAAGATAGAAATTGTTCTTTTTTTCTTTCTTTTTCTTTCTTTCTTTCTTTCTTTCTTTCTTTCTTTCTTTCTTTCTTTCCTTTCTTTTTCTTCTTTCTTTCTTTCTTTTCTTCTTTCTTCTTTCTTTCTTTCTTTCTTTCTTTCTTTCTTTCTTTCTTTCTCTTTCTTTCTTTCTTTCTTTCTTTCTTTCTTTCTTTCTTTCTTTCTTTCTCTCTTCTTTCTTTCTTTTCTTTCTTTCTTCTTTCTTTCTTTTCTTCTTTCTTTCCTTTTTTTTTTTTTTAAGTAGGCTCCATACACACTGTGGAGCCTAACATGGGGCTTGAATTCATGACACTGAGATCAAGACCTGAGTTAAGTTCAAAAGCTACATAGATGAGTGGTTAACCACCTATGCCACCCTGGCACCCTTAAAGTGTTCTATTTCTTTTTGAATCTGGTTTACAATTTGTATTTTTCAAGAATTCTATCCATTTAATCAGAATTATCAATTTCATTGGCAAAATAAATTTTTCATAACAGTGTTCAGTGTTTTACTTTCCTTTTGACTTCTATAGTACATATAGTATGCCCATTCCTTCATCTCTCTCTCAATTTGCTGAGAAAGAATTGAGAATTTTTCATCTATAATTGTGGAGTTTTCTATTTCTTTCTTTAATTCCACCAGCTTTTGGTTGAATCTTTGTTATTTGCTGCAGAATTAGGATTATTATGTCTACTTGATGGATTTTCTCTATTATCATTATGGGATGTCCCTTTTCATCTCTGGTAATATTACTTGTTCTGACATTTATCTTGTCTGATACTAAAAGAGCCTCTCAAATTTTCTTTTGCTTAAGATTTGGATGATACATCTGTTTCTATTTTATTATTTTTACTTATGTATGTCTCTGTGTTTAAGTGGATTTCTTATAGAAAAATACAGTTGGATATTGCTGCTATACTCGGTATATCATGTTGCCTTTAATTGGAGACTTTAGACTTTTTGTATTAATAAACTGCTTGGTAATGGCTGGAAACTTAAATCAACCATCTTGTTATTTATTTTATATGTATTCTAACTGTATTTATTTCTTTTGTACTCTTTTTCTGCCTTTTTTGAATTAATTGAATATATTTCTATGATTCATTTTTATCTAAACTATTGGTTTATTCATATCCTGTTTTGTTTCATCATTATTTTTTGGTTGTTGATCTCTATAGTTTACAATATACATCTTTAACTTATCACTGTCTGTATATACATACCAATATACCTCTTCCTATATACGTTTCCTTAGTTTTAGTTTTTAGTCATACATCTTATTTCTAGACATTGTAACACTGCAATGCTTTGCTGCTATTAGTTTTCTAGACATTCACTTTCAAAGAGATTATGAAGAGGAAAGACTGTCTTTTATGTTTAGCCACATGTTTATTATTTCTGCAGCTTTTATTTCTGTTTTTCCAGATTTCTATCTGGTTCCATATTTTTTTCTTTCTGAAGAAAGAACTATATTAAATTTTTCTCATAGTTTAGATCTGCCGACAATGATATTACTCAAGATTTGGTTTTCTGAAAAAAAAAATCACAAAATATGGTAAAATTGTAAGTCTTCAGGTTTTTCATTCAGAACTGTAAATGTGTAGCTCTTTTGTCTTCTGATTTGCATAGGTTTTGGTGACAAGTCTGCTATTATTTTCTCTTTATTTCTCTGTGTCTACAGTGTTTTTCTTCTTGTATCTCTGGATGCCTTTAACATTTCTCTGACCATCTTTGATTTCTAGTAGTTTAATTTTGATAAGTTTAATTTTTTTTAAACCTACTAGATGTTCTTTGAGATTTTTTGTTTTGTGGTTTGCTACCTGTCATTAATTACATAAATTTCTTGGCCTTTATGTCTTCAATATATCTTCACTCTATCCCTCTTGTTTTAAAATTCCAACTAAATGCACATTAGACCTCTGGACAAAGATGTTAGGTTTTTTTTCCCTATTTTCTTCTTTCTCTCAATTTGGAAATTTTCTATTCCTTAATCATTTTTTTTCTGCTGTGTATAGTTTTTTGGCATGACTGTCAAAGAATTTTTTTTATCTCTGGCATCATTTTATTTACCATACTTATTTGACACCTTTAAGAGCTTCTCTCTTTCAAAGCTGAAAGTCCTCAGCTGCTCATGAATATGTTTCCACAGAGGACCACAGTTGCTTATTACTTAGTGCAGGGCTTCTGATGAAGAAGGTTCATATTTGTTTCTTTTTTGGTCTTTTTGTTTTCATGGATGTATGCTCCTGTTCATCCTTGGTCATTGTCAAGGACCAAGGTGGAGCATTGAGCTGTAGAAATAGGGCTTTCTCCCCACCTCACTCCTTCCTCCACACAGTCATGAAACTCTGCTGTGTGTCAGCCTGGATTTTTAAGCACAAATGAGTATTTGTCCCACTGCAATATCAGTCAAACTCTCTTTTGTGTGAATGCAGAATTGTATTCATGAGTGGCTTTGCTTTACTTCTCTTGGTAAGAGGTAGATGTTACTTTGTGTAACAGCAGTGGGGAGGTGTACAGGTTTTCCAACCTTCTCCATTAGCTTCTGACCTTTTAGTGAGATTGGAAGGCATTCCCTAGCTCATCCAGCAGCAGCTTCATATGAGAGAAAGTATCACCAGTGAACAGTTTTGTGCCCGTGCTCGGCAGTGGCTAGTCACCATCTGTATATATATGCACTAGAGAGTGGATATCTCATCTTCAAGTAGCCACTGCTGGCTGTAGAAAATAGCTGACCAGTGTTTTCTGCCTTCTTTGGAGCTGGGATCCCCAGATTCCAAACTGTCCAACAGGCACACACTCTGCCTTTTAAAATTTGTTAGAGTTGAAGAATGTATTCTTGCCTCATGAGCTTCCACTTCATTCTAGGCTCCACCAAAGACAAAACAATTCCTGTGTCCCTCTGCCTTCTGAGGACTGGCATGTATCAGAATTAAGTTCACTGATTGTTTTGTGATTTGAGCTCTCTGATGGGTTAAAAAAAAGTTATAAATTTATGATTGATCTGGCTTCTTCTTGTTGTTTGCATGGGAGCAAGATTTTATTGCTGTTTTCTACATCCTAAGAAAAAGTGGAATCATGCAACACCATCTTTATAGTGATATGTACAATAATGTCTAAATGGCAACTATTCTAAGGAAATTGCCTCATATTTAAAGTGATGGCTGTTGACACAGTTCCACCTTGTTAGCCCCTTCAAAGTAAATCTGGCATAAGAATTGTTTTGTCAGACACACATCAAATCAAATTTCTTTCGAGCTGGATATTAGCAACTTTTTCAAACTTAGATTTTGTTATTCCATATTTGGGATTATAAGTTTTTTTTAAATGATTTTATTTATTTGACAGAGAGAGAGCGCGCACAAGCAGGGGGAGCAGCAGAGGGAAAAGCAGACTCCCCAACTGAGCAGGGAGCCTGACTCGGGGTTCTATCCCAGCACCCCAGGATCATGACCTGAGCTGAAGACAGATGCTTGACAGACTGAGCCACCCAGATTAAAGGCTTTTAAATCTGTTCTCTTAACTTTCTTCTTATTCCTGCTTCTTTCTTTTTGTTTAAATCGTAACTATCCATTCACATCAGTATATTACCATAATATCTTCTAATTGTTATGTTCAATTAAACCCTAGTGCTCTGTAGCATGTGTATCCTACATTAGTGCTACAGCTTGTCATGGAAATGAAGCTCAGGGTAAAGATAGAGACAATATATTATGTTGCATCTAAGCCTCCTCATTGATTCTGAAAAGTTGTGGACACGGAATCCAATGACAATTTTTTTGTTAGTGCCATATGTAAAAAAAAAAAAAAAGAATAAGAATGCTTACTTCAAAAAGGTATTACATCCAAAAAACAATGGCATATCTGTAATAGAAAGATTTATTTGGAAACCAAAAATTTTTTAAAACCCCAAATTTTTGTATACTTTAAGAAGAGTGAATGAAGTGAATTGATGCTGGGTTCAAAAAAGTGTGGACATTCTTATATGACATGTGAAAGATACATGGGATTTTATGGTAGAATTTATAATAACTAAAATAAGACAAATTTTCAAAATATATTTACCATTAGATTTACCATTTCTTTTTTCTCTCATTCTTTTTATTGTGAAATAATTTTAATTTACAGAAAAATTGCAAGACTAATGCAGAGAATTTTTTTGTCCTGAGCCATTGAAGAGTATGTTGCCAGCAATATGCCCTGTCAACCATGCAGATGCTTTGCTGTGTGTATTTCTCACAAACAGCAACATTCTTCTGCACAAGTACACATAATCATAAAACCATAAACCAAGGACATGGACAGTGATGCTTTACTACAACCCCATTCACAGACCTCATTCAAGTTTCCCCAGTTGTCCTAACAATGTCCTTGCAAAGAACCCAATCTAGGGTCACAGCTTGCTTTTGGTTTTTATCCCTTTCTGGTTTCCTTCAGCCTAGAACATTTCCCCAGTCTTGCGCATGACCACTTTTAATGATAACAGGACAGTTATTCTGTAGAAAGTCCCTTCCTCTGCGTTTGTCTGATGTGTTTTCATGTTAAGCATGTCCTGCAAGGTAAGCATTTTGGCAGGAATATCACAAGGCTTGCTTGTGATGTTAATTATTTATTACCTGATTGACTTCAAATGGTCTCTGCACTCCGAATCTAAGATCTAGGTGCGAGTTGGGCTCCTTGCTTCAGGATGCTGCTGCTCACAGTGTCTCGCAGTGGGAGCATTTCTGTTTCCCTTCATTCCTTTCTGTAGATTCAGGTATCCATCTATTGAAAGTCTTCCTCATCATCGGAGAGCCCTTCAAACAGAAACTCATCTTTCCAGCCCAGGAGATGCAAGTTGGCTCTCAGCGGGCCTCTAAGGCAGCAGAGTCCGCCCAGCACCACGGGGTGTGGGGATTGGAGCGCAGGTGTCCAGGCGCAGGTGTCTGGGATCAGGTGGTGAGGCTCCGAGCCCCACGCACCTGAGGGGACAGCAACCAGACACCTGTAGCTGACACCCCAGGTTTGCCATTTCTAAATAATATGAAACGGGATCTGGAATTTACTAGGCCAACTTGTCGTTTATCCTAATTTTGAAAAATGGGGTGAGGATCTTCAAAAAAAATAGCTGTTTTAAGACCCTAACTCTTTATGTATTCATACTTAACTTGATGTCAGCTAAAGATTATTTGTAAATACACAATTCATTAATTACTATCTTCCTTCCTCATTTTGTTCTGTTACCATACCATTAGAAATATAATTTGTAAAAGCATTCACTGGTACTTTAAAATAATGCGTGAAGATCAATAATATTACTTGGGTTTTTCAGAGGTAAGCTATTTTTTCAGCTTTTTAATTTAACTTTTGTTAAGTAAGTGCTTTCCTTTACCTTCCATGTGTGTCTGCAAACTTATTTAAAAGGAAAGATAACACTGGATGTTAGGAAACAACTTTGAAGTATTTATGTTTATAAAACCAATAATTTAATTGTTTTAGCTTATTAAAATTGTTATTTAACTTTACTTTTAAGGGTCTGTGGATGTAAGAAATAAGGAGAGTGGTTTAATTAAAGCTATCTTTAAACACTGCACATTTAAAGCAAGATAATTGAAATCAACTTAATTTCCATTACATATCTGCATGGAAACACTTCATTTCTGGAAATGAATGAACTTTCCTTTAGATGGCAAAGTAAATGTTTGTGAAAGATGTGAATTAAAGCAGTTTATTCAATTCAACATTAGATGATATTTAATTAAACATAGAGGTCGTCTCACAATAATATCTCATTGGGTCAGGATGACTTCTAACAACCATTTATGTAATATTTGACAAAGCCCATGAACTTGCATTATTTTAGCGATGCAGCTCTCTTACAAAAAGATTTGGCCCATTAAGTTAAGGAAAGCATGTAAACTGATGTTACTGAAAGAGAGATGCATTTTTTTTATTATCTTTCATTACAAACTTTATTTTAATCATCATGTATATAAAAACATGAATACTTGTCAGTCCTTGATCCACAAACTGATGTATTCCCCTAACCAAAGTGAAAGTTTGAAATACATGCAAGACCTGTACAGAAAAATTGTCCTGCTCTTGAGCATCAGAAGACATTTTCTCATCACTCATCCTACATCAGAGATGCTGTTATTTTGAAACACTTGGTTCTGTTGCTGTTGTTGTATTTCATCATTAACTTTGACCTTACTCCTTAATTTTTTTAGATAGGATAATTCTTTGCATATCAGCTGTTAGTAAAGCAAATTCTTCTTTCCTTAAAAAAAAAAAAAGAAAAAGTTGTTACCTGGGTGGCTCAGTCAGTTAAGCATCTGTGTTTGGCTCAGGTCATGTTCCCAGGGTCCTGGGATGAAGCCCTGCATCAGGCTCCCTGCTCTGTGGGGAGTCTGCTCGTCCCTCTGTCTTCTCCTGCTACTCCCCCTGCTTCTGTTCTCTCACTCTGTGCCAAATGAATAAATAAAATCTGTTTTAAGGAAAGTTTATATTAAGTTGGAGTTAGGCTTACAAACATTTACAAAAATCATACAGAGATTTCTCATATGCCGAGGGTCACAGGGTCCTGCTCCAGCTGTTCTGCACCCTCCCCAGTGTTTGGTATTAGGAGAGATGATTTTATATATATATATATATATATATATATATATATATAAACAATTCTATGAGATATTTAGTGGTATCTTATTTTAATTCTAATTTTCATTTCCTTAGTGCTAAGGACGTGGATTATCTGTTTGTATGATTAATTACCATCAATACACCTTCTTTGGTGAAGTAACTACTGTAGAGTTTTTTTTTTTTAAAGATTTTATTTATTTATTTATTCATGAGAGGCACAGAGAAAGAGAGGTAGAGATACAGGCAGAGGGAGAAGTAGGGAGCACAAATTCTTCTCTCTGTAGCGTTCCAGCTGTTCTCACTTTAAATCTCAGGCTGAATTCATAGGTTTTCAGGATGATTTAAAAGTTATCTAGGTAAGTTGGTGGGGACATGTGACTTGGGGACCCTACTCCTCTGCCATCTTGCCCACAAACATATTTAAAACAACATCAACCATTAATTGTTCTTTATCAAAATTGAAAATGTTCGTCCTATAAAAGACCATTAAGAGAACGAATAGACAAGCCTCAGACTGAGAAAACATATTTACAAATCACATTTCTGCCCTAGGACTCGTATGTGAAATATATAAAGAAGTTTCAAAATTCAACAATAGAAAAACAAAGAACCCAATTCAAAAACTATAAAAAAGAATCCAGTGGGAGAGGGGGCCCCAGAGGATCCGAGCTAAGGCATGGGGGGAGCCTCCAGAACAGGAAACCCCAGTCCCAGAGAAGTCAGAAGTTTAAAAACCTGCACTGGATACTTCCCGAGGGAAAGGCGCTCAGCAGGGAAACCAGGTAGAACCACGGGGGCGGGGGGGCAGTGGAGCCCCCAGGCTCCCGGGGTCACTAACAGAGGAAGTGTGGTGCCTGGGGCAGAGTTTGCCACACGCCACAGGCCGAGCCCAGGGGCCCCAGGAGCAGCTCAGGTGGTGGCCCAGGCGGTGGCTCCACGGAGAGGGCAGCGCAGCCTGGGAGCACGATTTCAGCAATGCAGGCCCTGGAACCCAGGGCGCCAGGGGACACAGCCCAGGTTCCAGTGCTCCCCCCAGGACAGGCAGAGGCTGGGAGGGCACAGGACAGTGAGGATGCTCTTGCCGCAGGGTGCCCCCAGCTATGCAGATAAGCGGCCCCCAAACTTGGGAGCATCCAGGCCAGTGCAGACTGGGAGGTGTGGTAGTTACTGCAGTAGTTACTGCAGGAACTGACTCCAGCCCTGGAGTCCTGGCCACTTCCAGTGGTGTTGTTCCTCTTGGTGGCACCCTGTGCCTGGGACTGAGAAGCGCCGCCAGGGAACAGAGGCCTCACGAGGTAAACAGCTCCCACTGAGCCATGTACGTGGCAGGGGCAGGGCAGCTTCCCCAGGTGCACAGGCCTGAGAGTCAGTACACCAGGCAACTCCCCCAGAAGACCAGCTGGAAGGACAGGGGAGGAACAAGTTCCTGATGGAGCAGCGCTGGAAAGCTCCAGGGAAAGTCGAGGGATTCACAGTATATAGAACCAGAGGATACCCTGCCTTGTTGTTTTATTTTCTTTCTTTTCTCTCTCTCTCTCACTCTCTCTCTCTTTTTTCTTACTTTTTCCAGTACAACTCATTTTTAGCCACTCTGCCTGAGCAAAATGACTAGAAAGAAGAACTCGCCACAAAGGAAAGAATCAGAAACAGTATTCTCTCCCACAGAGTTACAGAATTTGGATTACAATTCTATGTCAGAAAGCCAATTCAGAATCACAATTATAAAGCTATTGGTGGCTCTGGAAAAAAGCATAAAGGATTCAAGAGACTTCATGACTGCAGAATTTAGACCTAATCAGTCTGAAATTAAAAATCAATTAAATGAGATGCAATCCAAATTGGAGGTCCTAATGATGAGGGTTAACAAGGTAGAAGAAAGAGTGAGTGACATAGAAGACAAATTGATGGCAAGGAAGGAAGCTGAGGAAAAAAGAGAAAACCAATTAGAAGATCCTGAAGAAAGGTTAAGGGAAATAAATGACAGCCTCAGAAGGAAAAATCCACATTTAATTGGGGTTCCAGAGGGCGCTGAGAGGAACAGAGTACCAGAAAGTGTATTTGAACAAATCACAGCTGAGGACTTCCCTAACTTGAGGAGGGAACCAGGCATTCAGTTCCAAGAGATAGAGAGATACCCCTAAAATAATCAATAAAAACCATTCAACATCTCAACATTTAATAGTGAAACTTGCAAATTCCAAAGATAAAGAGAAAATCCTTAAAGCAGCAAGAGACCAGAGATCCCTAACTTATATGGGGAGAAATATTAGATTTTTTTTTTGAAATATTAGATTAACAGCAGACCTCTCCACAGAGACCTGGCAGGCCAGAAAGGGCTGGCAGGATATATTCAGGGTCCTAAATGAGAAGAACATGCAGCCAAGAATACTTTATCCAGCAAGGCTCTCATTCAGAATAGAAGGAGAGATAAAGAGCTTCCAAGATAGGCAGAAACTGAAAGAATAGGTGACCACCAATCCAGCTCTGCAAGAAATATTAAGGGGGACTCTGTAAAAGAAAGAGGATGCCCAAAGGAATAATTCACAAAAACAGGGACTGAATAGGTATTATGATGACACTAAATTTGTATCTTTCAATAGTAAATCTGAATGTGAATGGGCTTAATGATCCCATAAAAAGGTGCAGGGTTTCAGACTGGATAAAAAAGCAAGACCCATCTATTTGCTGTCTACTAGAGACTCATTTTAGACCTAAGGACACCTACATCCTGAAAATAAAAGGGTGGAGAACCATTTACCATTCAAATGGTAAATGGTTTCTTTTTCCTCAAAAGAAAGCAGGGGTGGCCTTCCTCATATCAGATAAATTAAAGTTTATCCCAAAGACTGTAATAAGAGATGAAGAGGGATGCTATATCATACTTAAAGGATCTATCCAACAAAAGGAACTAACAATCATGAATATTTATCCCCCTAATGTGGGAGCTGCCAAGTAGATCAATCAATTAATAACTGAAGAAAAGACATAGTTAGATAATAATACACTAATACTGGGAGACTTCAACACGGCACTTTCTACAAATGACAGATATTCTAAGCACAACATCTCCAAAGAAACAAGAGCTTTAAATGATACACTGGACCAGATGGATTCCACAGATATTTACAGAACTTTACATCCAAATGCAACTGAATACACATTCTTTTCAAGTGCACATGAGACTTTGTCCAGAATAGACCACATACTGGGTCACAAATCAGGTCTCAACTAATACCAAAAGATTGGGATTGTCCCCTGCATATTTTCAGACCATAATGCTTTGAAACTAGAACTAAATCACAAGAAGAAATTTGAAAGAAATTCAAACACCTGGAGGTTAAAGACCATCCTGCTAAAAGATGAAAGGGTCAACCAGGAAATTAGGGAAGAATTAAAAAGATTCATGGAAACTAATGAGAATGAAGATACAACTGTTCAAAATATTTGGGATACAGCAAATGCAGTCCTGAGAGAGAAATACACCGCAATACAAGCATCCCTCAAAAAATTGGGAAAAAACTCGAATAAAAAAGCTAACCTTGCACCTAAAGGAACTGGAGAAAGAACAGCAAATAAAATCTACACCGAGCGGAAGAAGAGAGTTAATAAAGATTCGAGCAGAACTCAATGAAATAGAGACCAGAAGAACTGTAGAACAGATAAACAAAACCAGGAGTTGGTTCTTTGAAAGAATTAATAAGATAGATAAACCATTGGTCAGCCTTATTAAAAACAAAAGAGAAAAGACGCTAATTAATAAAATCATGAATGAAAATGGAGAGATCACAACCAATATCAAGGAAATACAAACGATTTTAAAAACATTATGGGCAGCTATAAGCCAATAAATTAGGCAATCTAGAATAAATGGACGCGTTTCTGGAAAACCACAAACTACCAAAACTGGAACAGGAAGAAATAGAAAAACTGAACAGGCCAATAACCATGGAGAAAATTGAAGTAGTGATCAAAAACCTCCCAAGACACAAAAGCCTGGGGCCAGATGGCTTTCCAGGGGAATTCTATCAAACGTTTAAAGAAGAAACAATACCTATTCTACTAAAGCTGTTTGGAAAGATAGAAAGGGATGGAATACTTCCAAACTCGTTCTATGAGGCCTTATTACCTTAATTCCAAAACCAGACAAAGACCCCACCAAAAAGGAGAATTATAGACCAATATCCCTGATGAACACAGATGCAAAAATTCTCAACAAGATACTAGCCAATAGAATCCAACAGTACATTAAGAAGATTATTCACCGTGACCAAGTGGGATTTATCTTTGGGATGCAAAGCTGGTTCAACATTTGTAAAGCAATCAATGTGATTGATCATATCAGCAAGAGAAAAACCAAGAACCATATGATCCTCTCAATGGATGCAGAGAAAGCATTTGACAAAATACAGCATCCATTCCTGATCAAAACTCTTCAGAGTGTAGGGATAGAGGGAACATTCCTCAGCATCTTAAAAGCCATCTACGAAAAACCCACAGCAAATATCATTCTCAACGGGGAAACACTAGGAGCCTTTCGCCTAAGATCAGGAACAAGACAGGGATGTCCACTCTCACCATTGCTATTCAACATAGTACTAGAAGTCCTAGCCGCAGCAATCAGGCAACAAAATGAAATAAAAGGCATTCAAATTGGCAAAGAAGAAGTCAAACTCTCCCTCTTTGCAGATGACATGATACTGTACATAGAAAGCCCAAAAGACCCCACCCCAAGATTGCTAGAACTCATACAGCAATTCAGCAGTGTGGCAGAATACAAAATCAATGCCCAGAAATCAGTGGCATTTCTATACACTAACAATGAGACTGAAGAAAGAGAAATTAAGGAGTCAATCCCGTTTATAATTGCACCACAAAGCATAAGATACCTAGGAATAAACCTAACCAAAGAGGTAAAAGATCTATACCCTAAAAACTATAGAACACTTCTGAAACAAACAGATGGAAAAATATTCCATGCTCATGGAGTGGGAGAATTAATATTGTGAAAATGTCAATGCTACCCAGGGCAATTTACACATTTAATGCAATCCCTATCAAAATACCATGGACTTTCTTCAAAGAGTTGGAACAAATCATCTTAAGATTTGTGTGGAATCAGAAATGACCCCAAGAAGCCAGGGGAATATTAAAGAAGAAAACCATAGCTAGGGGCATCACAATGCCAGATTTCAAGTTATACTACAAAGCTGTGGTCATCAAGACACTGTGGTACTAGCACAAAAACAGACACATAGATCAATGGAACAGAACAGAGAATCCAGAAAAGGGCCCTCAACTCTATGATCAATTAATATTTGACAAAGCAGGAGACTATCCACTGGAAAAAAGACAGTCTTTAAAATAAATGGCGCTGGGAAAATTGGACAGCCACATGCAGAAGAATGACACTAGACACAAAGATAAACTCAAAATGGATGAAAGGTCTAAATGTGAGACAAGAATCCATCAAAATCCTAGAGGAGAACACAGGCAACACCCTTTTTGAACTTGGGCATGGCAACTTCTTGCAAGATACATCTATGAAGGCAAGGGAAACAAAAGCAAAAATGAACTATTGGGACTTCATCAAGACAAAATCTTCTGCACAGCAAAAGAAACAGTCGACAAAACTAAAAGACAACTACAGAATGGGAGAAGATATTTGCAAATGACCTATCAGGTAAAGGGCTAGTATCTTAGATCTATAAAGAACTTATTAAACTCAACAGAAAGGAAACAAACAATCCAATCATGAAATGGGCAAAAGACATGAACAGAAATCTCACAGAGGAAGACATAGACATGGCCAACAAGCACATGAGAAAATGCTCTGCATCACTTACCATCAGGGAAATACAAATCAAAACCACAATGAGATACCACCTCACACCAGTGAGATGGAGAAAATAAACAAGACAGGAAACAGCAAATGTTGGAGAGGTTGTGGAGAAAGGGGAACCCTCTTACACTGTTGGTGGGAATGTGAACTGGTGCAGTCACTCTGGAAAACTGTGTGGAGGTTCTTCAATGAGTTAATAATAGATCTGCCCTATGACCCAGCAATTGCACTGCTGGGGATTTACCCCAAAGATACAGATACAGTGAAACGCGGGGACACCTGCACCTCGATGTTTATAGCAGCAATGGCCACAATAGCCAAACTGTGGAAGGAGCCTCAGTGTCCATCAAAAGATGAACAGATAAAGATGTCGTCTATGTATACAATGGACTCAGCCTTTAGAAATGACAAATACCCACCATTTGCTTTGACGTGGATGGAACTGGAGGGTATTATGCTAAGTGAAGTAAGTAAATTGGAGAAGGACAAACATTATATGGTCTCATTCATTTGGGGAATATAAAAAATAGTGAAAGGGAATAAAGGGGAAAGAGAGAAAATGAATGAAAATATCAGTGAGGGAGACAGAACATGAGAGACTCCTAACTCTGGGAAATAAACAAGGGGTATTGGAGGGGGGGGGGGTGGGGGGATGGGGTGACTGGGTGATGGGCACTGAGGGGGGCACTTGATGCGATGAGCACTGAGTGTTATGCTATATGTTGGCAAATTGAACTCCAATAAAAAAAATAAAATAAAAATAAATATGGTTTGTGATTCTGGAGTCACATTTAAAAATGTTTTCTGTTATCTAAGGTCAAAAAGTATTTTCCTGTGAACCTTCTAGAAGTTTTGTAGTTTCAGGCTTTGGAGTATTTCTCTCTTTCAACTGTATTATTCTCCAAATGGTCATCTGAACTTTGTTTATGTAAATTAAACACAGTTTAAGTAAGCATAAGAAACAAACTAAAGGGCAGATATTCTTAAAGTCTGAGAACAATCTAAATTTGGAAAACACGAAGAAATAATTTTAGTTTAATAATAAAAAATATCTTTTCATTATTAAAAGAAACTAAGGTTGTTAAACTGTGCCATGAATACTGTGGTATTTATCATCATATCACCTAAATAACTAGTTTTGCTGTGTAGACTTTGGGCAGTCTGTGTTCACTATCCTAGATTTAAATACTCATGAGACACAGATAAAAGTCCTAGTTTCTACAAGTGTATATAAATGATTCTACATTGGCAAATTAAATGAAAATAAAGTATTTCCACACCGTCAGATAGTAATTCAATCAAACATATTGAGAACTTGGCCTTACGTCCAGTCTTTGAAAGGAATGAAGCCTCTTGTTCCTTGTGGAAAGTGAGGGAAAAGATGGGTCACCCTCCCACCTTCTCAGAAGCAATCTAGGCTCTAATGAGAAAATTCAGATGGCACACCCTTTATCATAGTTTCACTATCTAACTTCTTCTGTATCTTTATGGCAAGGAACAATTGCAAGAAAATAATCATTTTCAGACAGTTTCAAAGGCTTTCATTAATTAACTTAGTCCTCCTCATTTAGAATTCAATTGAAGTCACAGCGACCGGTGCCCACATCTCATTGAAAAACAGATGGATTGAAAGATGAGCTATCTGCTGTAATATAAGGATGCCCTGTGCCTTGCACATGTAATCATTCTTTTCATTCCTTTTGAGCTACCAGTATCTTTGGAACATCTTATTATAGGACACTGAACATGCTCTTCCTGTTCCTTCCAATATCGTCATCGACGTTTTCATTTTCATTGCAGTTGCACAGTGCCACTACAGAAGGGCCATCTTCTTCTTTCATAGAAATGCCACATTCAAAGAAGACTTCTCATAAGATCCAGAAATGGGCCCATTTCTCATAAGATCATGAACAAATAGCTGGAAAAGTATAGCAGCACTTAAACATGTGTTTTGAGGTTTCCCTCTGCATGAATCCCTGAATGCAGGAGTGGTCGGATGGCACAGAGATAGAAGCAAACACATACTCACATCTACCTCTTTCCTTTGGTAAAAAAGAGGAAGCACAGGCCCCAGGAGTGAAATTAATTTTCTGAAGTCATCCGCTACGTCTGTATACAGGTATCTCAATCACTATTGGTTTCTGTTTCATCCCAAAATATAGATCTTTTCAAATCACCTTCTATGACTCCCAACAAATTTTGCATTGTTCACGTGACTTGTCATAAGTGGACCCGGGAGGTAAAAAACATGCCAAAAGTGTAATAGGGTGCCAATAGAACCTAGACTTTCAGATTTTTGGATCTAGATAATTGCGTTAGAAACTTTTCACCAGTTTCTGCCTTTGTCATGAATTGGCATTTTACTTTGAGAAAGACGCCTCCTTCTTCTGGGAAGATGGAACTGAATGGTCCTTTTAACTGTGAAGATTTAAGGGTGTTTTAAATTTCTCAGGGCCCTGGGGCTTATAAACTGTCAGGGCATAAGTGGACCTCCAGCACCTTATTTCTATTTCCTTACATACGTTTACCTGAGAGCAAAAGTCTTGGTGGGAGCAGAGTCAATGTGACACTCATCTTCCTCTTCTGATTAAATTTTCCTGGGACACATTAGAGAATGCGTAGTAGCAATCAAGATCATATGACATGAAAAGAGCCCCAGAGAGCCAGAGGTTAAAAAACAAACAAACAAACAAGCAACAACAACAACAACAACAAACACTTCATAGGGAAAGAGGAAACGGGATCCATGATGTCTTAACATGAGGAACAAGTTGGGGAGGGGGCACTGGTTCTTTGCACTTACTGTGCTGTTGATACTTAATGGTGCTTCTCTTTGGCCTCTGTGTGTGGGGGTGGGGGTGTGTCCTGTGTACAAGCCTACTGAAAAATTCCGTGCAACCCCGAGATTGTGTAATCTCAATCCTGGGAAAGAAAAGGACTTCTGGTTCATTTATAAGATCAGAACTAGTATCAAAACAGTTCAGGTCTTAAGGTGAAAGTTGTTTTATTACTTTTTCACCTTGGGTGGATGAAGCCTGGGATGTGTATTATCCAATAAAATGACACACCTCATGAGATAATTTTTCTGATGGCAACTTTGCCTACACGAATGACACCATGTACGCATGCTGCCCCCAGAGTTCAGGGAAGTTCTTTGCTTTGGCGCAGATGATTGTACAGATTAGAAATTGGGAAATAAATGGTTTTTGAGCTCCCACCTCATGCTAATGGTTGTCACATGTGCTCAGGATAAATGAGTACAGGAGAGACACCAAATCAGCTGTGGGGAGACCATAGGATGGTCCTTAAACATTTATTGCCCATCCCTCTGCGCAAACCCCCTCTGTTCTCGGCAAGCGTATCACCATGATCTGGTCTCCGTGGCATCGGAAATAATGGTAGTGTGGTCAGGGTTGAGTATCCATGGTCTTGGATCTCTGGTGACTTCAGTGAGCCAGACTTCCTTGTTTGGTCCTGCAGGGAAAGGAACATGAGTTGAAAGCTGCTGAGATGTTTCAACCACTTGTTTCCAAGCCTTTCCTCACTGTTACACTCTCCAAGTGGAGATGGTGTTGTAGTGGGGATAGATAGGATGATAGGAACCTGGAAAGGTAGGTGTGAATGAAGGGAGGAGGCAATTGGGGTGTTGAAGGTCTGCAACAATGCAGCTGAAAGGAGGGAGATTTGGTTTCAAATAAGGGTGTGGTCAGGGTGGGTCTCATGAGAGGGTCATATTTGAGTAAAACTGGTCCTTCTGGGCTTAAATCAAACTTTTGTTACCCCCATCTCCGTCCCACATTTTTAGTTAATAGCATTGTGTTTAATATGCTAAGTAGTCTATTTTCCCCCTCATATTTGGCTATTTTTTCTGTCCAGATAAAAGATATATTGGAATTCTACCAAGTGTCCTGCATGTACCTAGCACTGGGGATGGTGGGTGAGTTAGATAAGAATCCTGTGATCTCCACTCAGGGTAAGAAGCTGGCACAGCTCTCCTCACATGGGTTCCATCCTGTGGGCTGGCTGGGTCCTGTTCCCAACCTCTGTTTACTCAGGAACCTTAGAAGCTGCCAATAGTCTGTGTCCCCATCAACATCTGGTTCCCAATAATTAATTTTTAATTGAATAAAACAACCCCATGGTGATGAGACAACATTTGCCCTGGCCTCACTCTTGTGGGTCTGGGTACAGGACCAGCCCAGTCTTTCAGTCCCATGTCAGTCAGCGAGTCTTTCAAAGCAGACCTTTGACATCTGCTCTGCAATTAGTTACTAGTCATTTTCTTATTCCTAGTACACCTGACCTACCCCAGATTGTGTGGGAAAGGTGTGGTAAGGTGGTGTGTTGTTCCAGGATGAAACTTCACTTCCAGCATGTGTTTTATCTGGTGGTTTGGTTCTGCCCTGTGGAATTTCACTTAAGTCCTGCAGACCAAGGGAATCATTTTCCTGTTCCCCAGGCATGTGGGGACCCTGGGCATGCCCTGTGGCCCCTGTAGGCCTGTCCACTTAGCTGTGGGTCACAGGCCCAGTGATCTTCAGGAGCACGACAGGTTTAGTGAGCGTGTGAGAAAGTAGGGGTGAGTCATGGTGATGGGGGATGCAGGGGACAGAGTGAACTAGAGACTATGAATCTGAGGGATTCAAAGTCAGGATTTCTAAAGCCCTGCTGCTTAAACAAAAATATACCTTCAGACAGGGGCCAAATCCGGGAATGTTGGCTCCTCCTGACAGCAAACCCATTTCTACTCAGGTTTCTTGCCATGTGCTCAGATCCCCTATGACTGGGTTCAGGATTCATGAACTGGTCTGGGGTTTCCTCACTATCCTCCCTTCACCTAGTCTTAGATTGGGCGGGGCCCCCAGGATGCTGAGCTCCCCCCCACCGCCCCCGCCAGGGTTCATTGTCTACACATTTCTATTCCCCTTCTGATTTCTTCCCCCAACTCTGAGCATGCTGTGCCCTTGTCTTGTGTGTGTGTCTGGTGAGGGACATGGGGAACAGATGTCATCTGTGGTGGTGTTATCCTCTTGGCACTTCTGTTGTGTCTTCCCTTTCTTGAGGAAATGATGCAGCATTCCCTAGCTCTGATTTTACAAACTGGGGGGCAAGTATCATGTGTGGTACTAGATGACTTCCAGGGGATTGCGCTCAGTGCATTAAATAGAACCCAATCATGTTGAGAAAACATCATTCTCTTTTGAAATCCTTATGACTCCAGATTATATCAAAGAGAGAAATGTCCTGCTGGTGATTAACTCACAAAATCGCTCTGATACATACACGATTACTCTTTCTTAGCATAGCATAGGGACACAGATTCAGGCTTTCATGGGAGTAGAAATTAGGAAGAATTTAATACTTACCATTTTGTTTTCATTTGGTGTATTTTATGTTTAATGTCTGCTTACAGCAACATGAGCTATGCTCTCCTTTTCACTTTGTTGCAAAGTTTCCTTTTGAAATAATTCTCCATTAAATAAAGAAATCCATTTAGAAAAAAAAATCCATCAATAAGAGTACATTTTTCACTGTATGCATGTGATGAAGGGATGACTATAGTTTGGGAAACGCTTTCCTAACCTCCTGTCTTGGAAAGGGCACATGACACAAGCAAATTCAGAAGACCACCTTGACGAATATTTTAAAATATTATCTGTCCACAAGAATGAAAGTAAATTTTCTGTCTTTGAGAAGAAAATATTTTAAACTATTTGTCAAGCCTTTCAAAAAAATCCATTCTTACTCTTCCAAAACACATTCCCATATCTTTGTCAGGCTCTTACATAGTTAGGCACAGGGATTGGTCCAAACTTTCAACACTTGTTTCAAACTCACCTTGTAACCCATTGGTAACCCTCTCCTCTACCATTGAGAGAATGGAGTTGGCCAGAGAGGGTTTCCAGCCCATCCCATCGCTTATTCTGAGGGCATCAACATCTGCCCATACCTTCCACCAACCTGAAGTGATGGTCCTTTCTCCTCCCCTCCCCCAGCATCTGACTCCACTCTTGCTAGGACACTGGCTCATAATTTGTTCTCTCTCTTAGATTTTCATCCTTTCTCCATATGGGGGCTGTTCTCCATCAGCCCATATCTCTGAATCTCAGATCACACATCCAAATGCCTGCTGGCCACACTTCCTGGAATACACTTGTAAGCATGTCAAACTCAGTATATTTAAAATAGATATTTTCATCATCATTTTTTTTACCAGATTCCTCTTATTACTTATTGATTTGATAGCATTAATATCCTCAATACACATAACCATAAACCCTAAGATGATCCTTTTCCTTCATACTTACTCTGCGCCATTTATATTCAATCAGATAGAATATTTGGTGACTGTTTATTTCTCCAATTCATTGTCCTTTCCTGGTCCCCATCATCATTCTCCCTAGTTCAGTCTGAAACAATCATTCTTGCAACTATATTGATTATATCCTACTCTGTGTTCTTCTCTTCTTTCCTTCTTTATATATACCCTTTATGCACAACCAAATAAAAGTAGAATCGTGTGTTCTCCTGGCTATGAGCCTTTACTTGCATGATAAACTCTAAGCCCCAATTATGACATAGAAGATGCCATGACTTACCTTGGCCTCCTGTTCTAGCCTCACCTTTTGAAATTCTTTTGCTTGCCTCTATGCCAAACTGATTATAGATCTTGTATCTTTCATGATGCCCTATCCTGAGCCCCTGATCTATCACTCCACCATGGCCATTCCCCTTATATACCTTGATGACTCTTCTTTATTCTTAAAAAAATGAAATTGGCTATTATCTTGTCCAAGAAGCCTTCCCTGACTGCACCACCACAGCCCCAACAGATGGGAATCCTAACCTAACCTTTGTGTACCTAGTTTAGTTTAATCAGAGCATATTCCCATGTGGTATTGAACTGCTCTGTTTATTTTCCTGTTATCTCATCAGGCTGTGCATTCCCTTGGGAGGGTACTCATTTATCCTGAGTCTTCAGCAAGGGGCTTTGTACATTGTAGATACTCAATAACAAGTTTTTTCTTCACGGTTCTTCTTTCATACAATCATATTGTTGGAAAACAATGAGGCATTGTTACAGAATTAGCAATGCTAAAAATTATTAATTCCCATCTATAAGAAGACATACATGCAGAAAGAGGAGTCGATGGTTAAAACACTGGAAAGATACATATATAAACTTTATTTCCATCCACACTGGAAATAAGAAAACATGTACAATTGATTTCAAATTGCACACAAATAGTCTCTGTAGGAAGAACAGAGATTAAAATAGGAGCTACTATTCATCGAAAAATAGATGCATGTATTCAAAATGAATAGTATTCACAACTAAGCTTTAAAGGCTACCACTAAACAAAACAAAGAAAAATGAGAAACAAATACGACAGTATGCAAAGCACTTGACTTCTGATAGCTAATTCTCCTATGTGTTGAGGATTGATTCACTGAAAATACCAGAATATATTTGGAAAATGTTCCTTCTCTGCTATTAGCTGTGTGACAGGAAAATCTTCTCAAATTATTCAAGTCTATTTTATCTTAAATAAAGTGAGGATTAAAAATAACTCTTTCACAGAAAAGTTTGGAGACATACATAAGAATATACGTATCATGTACTGGCAGAGAACTTCACCCAAAATTAGTCTTCACTGCAGTTTAATGATGGAATTACAGAGTGAAAAGAAAAATCGGAAATTCCATACCTTTTTAAATCAATCTGGCATAAAATCTTTGCATTTAGTGAGCAGCAAACCTTTTCTCTAAAGAGCCAGATAGAAATATTCTTGGATTCGAAGGCAATGTGACCACTGTTGTAATTATTCTTTTTTTTTTTAAGATTTTATTTATTTATTCATAAGAGATGCAGAGATACAGGCAGAGGGAGAAGCAGGCTCTCATCTCCGGAGCCTGATGCAGGACTGGATCCCAGAATCCCAGGATCATGACCTGAGCTGAAGAGAAGACATTCAACCAGTGAACCACATGGGCATTCCTGCCATAATTATTCAGTTCTGCCATTGTAAAGCAAAGATAGCCAATATGTATACATATAGGCATGTCTGTGTTACAATAAAACTTTATTTGAAAACACAAGCCAGGGGCAGATTTGGACCATAGGCCTACAGTTTTTGCAAACCTTCATTTTAGTAGATTAGAAGGTATAAATATGAGTTAGACATTTTGAAAGATAAATTTTTACATTATTTTCTTCTTTTGTTTTAATAAAACCTAGAATCCTCTTTGCAATTTTTTTCAAGTTGGTTATCTCATGTATTATGAAAATAAAGCTACACATGTTGTTAGTATATTTCTGGAGAGAATTATGAATTTAAGATATGCCTATGAAGATCAGTTGTCTTTTGTTCTAAAGGAAGGGGCTACATAAATTCATTTAAAGTGAATGAAGATATAGGTCATATATGTTATGGGAGTAGAATTCTGGCAACTGATAATCACTTTTTTCTGGAAACTAATGTCCAGAAATTAAAGGAAAGATAAGCAAATTCCAGTAATTTCATGGCTTGGAAAGCCAAATAATTCCAATTAATCAATTGTTTCAACATTTAATAAGAAACATCTAGCATGCTTCCCAGTTGTCAACTTAGTTGTACATTACCTACCACAAAAAAGTGCTAAGTCTGTTCTGCAATTTTTATTGTCACCATAAGAAAAACAACAACAACAACAACAACAACAACAATACTAGTTTAAAACTTTAATTTCTAAGGAATCCCTGGGTGGCTCAGTGGTTTAGCGTCTGCCTTCTGTCCAGGGTGTGATCCTGGAGTCCTGGGATCGAGTCCCACGTCAGGCTCCCTGCATGGAGCCTGCTTCTCCCTCTGCCTGTGTCTCTGCCTCTCTCTCTCTCTGTGTGTGTCTTTTATGAATAAGTAAATAAAATCTTTAAGAAAATAAATAAAATTTTATTTTTTTAAATATTCCACCTCTTACTGTATATATACCTCTTATTTGTATGTATCATTTTCATTTAGCAATTTAGCATATCTTTTGTTTTCCTTTCTTTCTGGTAAACTATTGCTTACCTGCCAGACTCTGGAATGGGAGCGCCATGCCTGTGAAACTATTTTACACATCATTGTATGAGAGGACATGTCATTCTTTTAGATCTAAAGCAGACTGGATGGACCCTTTCCTATGAGCAAGCCTTTTGTAATGCCTCTTGGGACAACCCTTGTACATTTCCTTCATACAGTTTCTTCCTCCTAACTCCACTTTCCCAAGAAAACACTATCCACATTCTTTGTCCATTTAAATGTTTGGAGGTGTGATGCATATTGTTCAGCATGAGGGACCTTTCAATTAGAATTTGTCACTATGGTTCCCCTGAAACCTATCCTATTAAAAATGTCTTCTTTTTCAGAGAGTCCCAGGCTGAGAGAGCACATCTAACATGCATTTGGTTCCTCTTTGAGCCTGGACATTTAGGTCATCTCTTTTTTCCAATGTCTAGTGCTTCTTTTCCTGACCTCTTAACAATAACTATGTTCATATTTTCTCCATTATGCACTGCAGCATTTTTTTCCTTGAAATTTCAAGACCCTGAGCAAAGATTAGTGTATTGAAGAAATCCATATGAGAAAAGGAAGTCAGGAAATACCACATCCTTCATATAACTAAATTTAAAAGTATTTCATGTTTGTCTGAAGGGATGAGACACACAAGGTAAAGACTGGACAATCCTTGGTGTCTTCTCTGATGAAGACACCAAACTCTTCTTACTAATAGTTTTTACTTTTAAAGAATTTGAAGGTGTTTGTCCTCCTTTAAAAGATTTATTTATTTATTTTAGAAAGAGAGAAAGAGAGAGGGAGGACAAGTGGGGAGAGGCAAAGGAAGAAAGAGAATCCCAAGCATATTCTCTGCTGAGCATAGAGCTGAACACAAGGCTCAGTCTCACCACTCTGAGATCATGACTTAGGTCAAAATCAAGAGTCAGATGTTCAACCAACTGTGCCACCAGGAACCCCTGTTTGCCCTCTTTACAGTTATGTTTTAACCTAAAGAATGAGGCAAAAAAGACTTCTTCCCACAGATATACTCTTCAGTGAAACTTTTCCTTAGATTTTAATATTTTCCTGCTGAGTCGTCTTTTAGGGGTAGTTGTTTTTCAAAGCATAGAATCGTTCATTTAGTTTTCACAAATCAAGGTAGGAGATCAACCTAGAATATTGGTTTTACAAGCATAAGTTAATTACATGTTTGCTTTTCTTTTCATATTTCTTCTTCCATTTGTGATTCTCATCTTTGATTTTCCCTTCATTGACTTCTCTAATCAAACTAACAGGTAACATTTTAAATATTTGTCTGACCCTGATGTTTCTGAATGTTCTTCCTGTTGCCTTTCCTGGTTCAAGCAAGATACAAATACTGGAAGTGACACAGAATAGCTCTCATGATGAGCATTATTCCATTTAACTTTTAAACAAGGCCTTAATGAAGAACAAAAATTTGAAATCACATGCAAATTTTAGAGTTCTATTGCCTAGTTAACTGATCTCACACTGTTTAAAGATAAAATATAAAATGATTTTACAAGACCCTTGGACATTAAACTCTTGGAAATTCAAGGGACAGAATGAGAAGATGCAAGAGTGAATATTTTAATGTCTCCAAGGCAATGAGCAAAATTACATTTGCTGATGAAGTTACAAATAGGTAAGTCTGCTTACATTGGTAAAATGCTTACTCTGAGGGGAAAAGATGAATTTCAGAATCTTCCCTGCTTCCTTTTCATATTATTTTGAGCTTACTACATGGAGAATGTTACTCTAGATGTGAGAAATTGTGCATATTTTTATAGAGGAGCAACAAGTGCGATTCATTTTGATTACAGAATTTTTAGATAAAGATGTGAGAAGTTTGGGTCGTGTTTTAAGAAATATCTGAATTAATTTTAAGTTGTAATTTTAGGATAAAATATCAGAAATTCGCAGAATATTCTAATTGTAAATATACATGGGTATATATGTTATAAAATATATAACTATTAACATCAATATTGGGAAAATACATAATAAGAACAGGCTATTATAAATATTTTTATTTTATTTTATTATTTATTTCTTTATTTTAAGATTTTATTATTTATTTATTCATGAGACACACACACACACACACAGAGAGGCAGAGACACAGGCAGAAGCAGGCTCCATTCAGGGAGCCCGATGTGGGACTTGATCCCGGGACTCCTGGATCATGCCCTGGGCCGAAGGCAGGTGCTAAACTGTTGAGCCACCCAGGGATCCCCTAAATCTATTATTTTAAATGAAAAGCTGACATCTTCATATTTTGAAAAAGTTGCACACTCATCTGGAAAATACTTTATCCTGTTTACATAGGTGTACTCAACACAGTGCTTGGTGAAGAGTAAGCCCTTACTTAATATTTGTGGACAGAATGTACAGAATGTTTTGAGGGTTTAAATCAACAAACCCCTCCTCAGCTAACAATTCCTTCCCTCAAGTTCAACAGGCTGAACTCATCCTGTGTGGTAAGTGGTATCAACAAGCAAACCGAAGGGCCTCTCAGAAATTCACGTAGAATGCCAAAACACCCTTCCAAGGCAAAAAGTAACAAAGCTTTGATGTTCACTTTCCAGAAGGTACCATTCCATATCTGAAGCTGCATTGCCCTCCTGGTGTTCATTTTCCAGATCCCTAGTCTTTCATATTATAGCTGATCAAATATAAATACATTTCTATAACTAGATTGCTTGGAACTTGCTCAAGATTGACCTGTGACCTTCATTTATGAAAAATGGATATGCTTGATTGCTCCGCACTGACACTGAGCATGTTCAATTAATGCTTACATTATAAAGAATGTGCAAACAACACAAACGGAAATTAAATCCTTTTCACTATCTGTCTGTGTCTGAGCATTCATAAATTGAAATAAGTGTGAAAGAGCTGTCCTCAATCAATTTCGGCTCCAGTCCCTGACCTGATTATGCTATGCGTATCAATATACATTCCCTTAATTAAATGTGGTTCAGTGAGCATTAATGGTATTAAAAAGAGAGAAAGAGAGAGAGAATGGGGCCTCCTATTACTACCCATCATGTTGTTGGGGAAAACAATAGAGAGATTGATGAAAAGGAACGTTGGCAGAAGAAAAAGCTGTTGTGCGCATTATCATAATTATCTCCTATGCTGAGTGACTTCAAAGGGAGATGCTAAGAGTGTAACTTGTTTTCCTCAGCAATCTCCTGTGAGGTCTACGGATTACAGGAATGGGCAGAGCCACTACATCATTTTGAGAAATCTGGTCCTGTTTTTGGTGTGTTTGCTATTCATTCACTGCCTATTCTGACACTACTACAAACATTTGCAAGCCTTTCCTGACATGCCATTTAAGCAATGCAAGAAAGTTACCTTAAAAGACTCAGCTTTCTTCCTAGAGCCTAAAAAAAAAACCCTGTTCTCTCACTGGGCTGTTAAGCAGCTTCCATATGCGTCCCTCCTCTGATTGCTGTCTCATTTCCTCTTTCCTGTCTTTCGTGTCCTCTGCAGGCCCAGCAGAAAATCTTCCACCCAAGACACCACTGTGGTCTGTGAGGCTGTAGCCCACAGGTAATCTGCACTTTTCCAGGTGATGCTGTCTCTCCAGACTCCTGATAGTGAGTGTTGCTTTCATCCTCTGATGTGCTGGGAATGATGCTAATTAAAGCGCCTCACAGGGATACCTTCTCCTCATTTTACTTTGGAGCTTAGATAAAGATCTGACAGACAGGAAGAGTCACAGATCAACTCAGGAGGTAGGAGGAGACAAGCAGAATACAACTTCCCAGGCCGGGCTATAGTCATTCCACAGAATAGATTACTGCAGAACCAACTGATGTAGCTGCCTGTGGGTTGTGTTGCTTTTGATAACTGTATGCAATAAAGACCTGCTATGTGTGACCAGGTAAGTCTTGAAGAGCAGGTGGGATTCACAGGAAAGTACAAATTGATTACAGGTTGAAGTATTGGCATCAGAAAAGGAACCGGACTATCAGTGAGTACAAGGAAAATGACACACACAGGCTTCTCCTAACCTCTGAGGGTTAAGTCCTGAGGTAGAGAATAGATCCTCATGAAATTTTAAATTTACATCAGGAATCTGCTGGCCTTGGTTTGGTTCTGAATGTGTCCTGACAAAAAAGATACTCAGAGGGACAGCAAAGCAAAGGATTACTCACAATAGGCATCTTTTAGGAATAAAGGCCTCATGGAGCACCTGGGTGGCTCAATTGGTTAAGCATCTGACTGGTGATTTTGGTTTAGGTCATGATTTCATGGGTCGTGAGATGGAGCCCCCTTCAGGCTCTGTGCTCAACAGGGAGTCCTCTTGAGATTCTCTCTCTCTGCCTCTGCCCCTCCCCTAGCTTGTCCTCTCTCTCTAAAATAAATAGATAAATCCTGAGGAGGAAGGAGACAGAGGAGGAAGAGGAGGAGGAGGAGGAGGAGGAGGAGGAGGAGGAGGAGGAGGAGGAGGAAAGGCTTCATGCTACTGGAAGCTCTGGAATTGGGCACTTTTTTTTTCATTAAGAAAATCCAGATTTTTGATGGATTGAAAAACTGACTTTCATTAAGTTAATTTCAGGTGGTGGTGGAAGGGTAGATGGGTGATTTTTATCTATTATTTTCTCTTTTTCTGATATCCAACAGTGGGTCAGCACAGTGAGGGACCTAGAGAGGCAGACTCTTACCTGTGGTGTCTGCCATCCTTGAATCAACTGATTTCTCTCAGGATTTCCAATGTACAAGTTCTCACTGTCTCTCTAATAGCCCCTACCTACAGATTTTTAAATGTGCTCAAGTTCAACCCCCAACTTAAAAACAGTACATATCCAAAAGGAAACACAAAGGAGGAAGACAGTAAGAAAATAACTCGAGTTGATCTGAGCTGTCTACTCTCCCATCAGCTGTCTGTAACTCTCTCTCCTCTCCACAGCCAAGCTGCTCAAGAGATTTGTCCATGGTGGTTCTCCCCACATCTCCCAAACCCACTCCCACTGAAATTTCTCTTCCATACCCACAGTTCCACCAAAAGTGTTTTAACCAAATCACTAATGACCCTGTTGTGAAATCCAAAGGACACTTTCATTCCTGGTCTGACTGGTCCTCAGCAACCTCCAGTATTGCACCCTCCCTCTAGCTCCTTGGCTGTCATGATGCCTCAGTGTCCTAGTCAGTGTCACTCATCTTTGGCCACCACTTCCATTTCCTGTGCCAGTTCTTGCCCTGGATGGGCCTTTAAAACACAGTTTATGATCTAGTGTTCTCTCTCCTTTAGTATCCTTAACTTACTTCATCCTTGTCCATGATTTCAGGGACCAATTTTATACTGATGATTCTCACATCCTTGTTACTAGCCCAGATCTCTTTTCTGAGATCCCAATTCATGTGTTGAAATCCTCACTGAGTTTCTGAAATTGCATATCTCACATGTACCTCAAGATATACAGGTCAGAAAATAAATGCATAATCTTTCGCTAAAAAAATGACTCTACCTCCCAGTTGGTTGAAATGATCTTCAACTCAGTTTTTGCAAACCAAACACCTGGGACTCAGTTTGAAGTTGTCCTCAACTGTCCATCCACTCATCACCAAGTTCTATGCTTGTACTTCCTGGATCTGTCTACTCCTCTATGTCCCCAAGGCCAATGTTATTTTCCATGACCATTACTGCAAACGTCTCCCTTTTCATTTTTCTGAATGCAGTGTCGCCAAAATTTCTACTCTCTGCAACCAGTTACTCCTCTAAATGCCTATGTATTCCTGTCACTTCATGCTTCCTCTTGCTTTTCCTACCATTCCAGTCTCATTTCTAGCCATTTCTCACTGTTTTCTACTTTCCAGCCATAAATAATCATTCTTTTACCCTTAGACCTTTGGATCCTGCCAAAGAAGAGTCTTCCTATAAACCGCCAAGATCATTCCTGTTCATTCTTTAGAATTCTGCTTCAATTACATTTTTTTCTAAGAAAATCTTAATGTCTCTCAATCCCTACCCCAAGCTAATATAGTAGCCCTTGCTATATACTGCTATGATTCACTGATTATTTCCTATGTTTTATTTTAAATATTTTCTTAATTGACTATCAAGTCCTGTAAGAGAAAGCAAGTTCAGTGATTATTAGCAAGCAGAAACATGATTAGGATACAGTTGAGCATCTGCTCAGAGGAAGAAATGTGTAAATGTATTATCTGTATGTAGGTTTACAGACATAAGAAATAGTTTTACTAATTTTCTATGATATCCTGTTAAGTAAAAAAGAATTAGAGTTTAATATACGATGCATACTATGTTCCAGTTAGTAATAAATACATTTCCTTTAAAAGGAGAAGAACTTCCAGAATGGTGGAGTGAAGACCTCTACAAATATTTTCCTCCATAAAAGCAAAAGAACACTTGCAACAACAGTCTAAACTAACGTTTTTAAAACTCTGAAAATTAATTAGTTTTGCAACAATATAAAGAATTATTCAAGAAAATTTGCTGAACTTCTGTAAGAACAATTTGTAGCACATTATCTCAATCTCTTCCCATCCCTCTTTCTGTCATTGTGCTAGCCAGCCTTGAAAATCAGCAGCTCAGAAACTACTGGAGGTCACAGCCTGGGTCTGAAGCTCCTGAAAAAGTCATATCTACAGAGCATTTTTCTTAATGAGACCTATCTCAGAGCCTCTTGGAAAAACCCCTATTGTTGTTATTTGAATTGACTCAGAGCTCTATTTTCAGGAAAAGCTTTATCCAGAGGGCTTTGGAGAAAACAACCGCAGATAATTGTTTACCATTACAATAGTCTGGGGCTGCAATATCAGTTGGGGCAAACAGGAGCCTGGCCAAAAAAAAAAAAAAAAAAAAAAAAATTAAAAGAAAGATTTGTGGATTAAGATATACATAGACAACTTTGAAAAACTGTGGTATTGGAATTCGTAAATAATTTCAGTGGTTTTACAGGATATAAGATATATTTTAAAAAATCAGTTGTATTTCTACACATTAGCAATGAACAACATGAAAGTAAAATTAGCAAAACAATTCAATTTACAGTTGCATTAAAAAGAAGTAAAAACTTGGATAAATATAACCCAAAAAGTTCATACTTGTGCACTAAAAATTACAAAACATGGTTGAAAGAAATTGAAGACAACCTAAATAAGCAAAAGGGCATTTATGTCCATGGATCAGAAGACATAATATTGTTAAATGGCAATTCTCTCTTAAATTTATCTACAATTCAATGTAGTTCCTATTGAATTTCCAGTCTATTTTTTTCCAGAAATTGATAAACTAATCCTATATGGAAATGCAATGACCTAGAATAGACAAAACAATCTCAAAAAGCACAAAGTTAGAGGAATCACAGTTCCTAACTCCAAAACTTACTATATAAGGAATCTATGATTATACTATAAATATGTACTATAAATAAATAAACAACCACAGATACCATTTCTTGGTTCTTTGACCCATGTAGTAAGAAACATTTAGAAAGAACTATCGAGCAGGCACCTCTAGAGTTTCTCTACCTATAGGAATAATAAATCAAAGCAATATTTATTTTTTTAAAGATTTTATTTATTTATTCATGAGAGATATACAGAGAGAGGCAGAGACATAGGCAGAGGGAGAACAGGCTCCCTGTAGGGAGCCTGATGTGGGACTCTATCCCAGGACCCTGGGATCACGACCTGAGCTGAAGGCAGTCGCTCAACCATTGAGTCACCCAGGTGTTCCAAAAACAATATTTCTTAGTCCATCAAAATATGTCTTATTTACAAAAAGTTTTGCTTAAACTAGTTATAGTGGATTATGCCATCAGCAACTGAGATTCCTGTTTACAAGTGACTTTTTTTTTAAAGATTTATTCATTTATTTTAGAGGGGAGGAAGGACAGAGGAAGAGGGAGAAAGAGTCCTAAGCAGAATCCCTGCTGAGCACAGAGCCTGTCACTGGGTTCAATCTCAGGACCCAGAGATGAAACTTGAACTGAAACCAAGAGTTGGACTCTCAAATGACAGCACCATCTAGGCTCCTTAAAGTGACTATTTTTGAGTAGAATTAAAGTAAGATTATTTTATATTTCTAATCTTTATTTTCTAGTTTATTTTGTAATTAACGTGTTCATTATGTAAGACAGATAGTAAAATTTCAATAGTTTTCCCTAAATGAGCTTTGATCATCTAGACTTAAATAGGTCATATTATTCTGGAATCTGCTCCCATTGTTGGGTGGACACTAACTCTAGAGCGGATCCTGTTTTGCCCTCTTCTAAAGAGAAAGGCAACAAAGATTTGAAGCTTTGTTACATGGTCAGTGGGTTGAGTTGGAACCCTAGGTTATCTTTTATTATATGGTCTAGTACTGCTCTCTGGAATTGATTCTCTGGGTCTTAGAGAAGGTTCCTTCTGAATCTTTTTTCCTTTTCTATGGATGTATCCAGGTAGTTTCCTCACCCTGCTTCCTATCTGTGGTCATTAGAGGTCCAACAGACAGCAAATGGAAGCTGGTTAGACATCTCTTTCTCTTTCTCTTCACAAAGTCTCAGGACTTTTCCAAATGGTGCATGAGTGTGTTTGAGTTGCCTTGTTGCTGAGTGGTTTCAGAAAAGTCAGACTCTTACCATTTGATTTGAGGCACCACAATGAGAACCCTAAACATCATGGTAGATGTTGCATCACCTTTTCTGACATAGCTTCAGGAATCTATACATCATCTCTCCTGCCATATTCTATCAGTTTAAGCAAGTTCAAAGCCCAGATTCAAAGACAGTACATAGACCCCCCACCTGTGGGAAGAGGGTTATGGCCACATTGTTGGAAAAGAAAATGTGCCACACAAAATGTCATAATATTGATCAGTTTTTTTCTACATATGGTCCCACAAGTACCATTTCTGGTGGTTAAAAAGTTACCTGTTGGGGGCTTAAAACATGCTCACAATTAACTTGAATTCAGCAGAGTTGCAGCTGTTACTTTTAGTGGAATTTGATGTGGCTGTCACTCAGGTCATAATACAATTTCAACTTCCATATATAAGAGTGCAAACCCTCTGAATTGGGACCATTCGTAAATTTACACAAATAAGCTAAGTCAAATTGCTTGAAAAGACATGTGAGAATTCTTAAAAGCAAGATTTAGGATGATGAATTCCAGGATCTTTAGAGATGGAGGTACATGGAAACATACCGTGTCAGGGCATTTGCCTGAATTATAATTTAATAACTGCCCTCATTCCTGCCCCCAGGAAATGAGTCAATGCTATATCATATCAGTCATTGTCATCTGTGATTTAGGACGTCAGAACCTCTTTTGGAGAATCCTTGGTGGTAAACAAAATGGTGAATCTAAAAAATACTGAGGACTTGCAAAAAGCTGTAGGAGATCTTTAGGCACAGCAAATTCTTAGAGAAACTCGCCAAATGAGATGATGGACCTAGCAGTTCCCCCTGTAACAGCCAAGCTATAGGTAGTAGGGAATGTAAGTGGTGTGTGAGTAATAGTGATATTAACACTTTATTGCCAACTCCAACCTCTTTTACTTTACTTAATGAAGCCATTGCCAGATGATAAATTAGTGCATATTCTAACTTATTGTTGTTTTTGTTATTTTGGGGTCACCAGTAAGTTCTGTCATCACAATGGGAAGTACTAACAATTGATTTTGAAATATTCCTATTTGCAGCATGATCCTTCTCCAAGGGGACAGAGCAAGGTTCCTATTGATTAAGCAATTCAGGTTTGCCCTCTCAGACTGGGATTCTGGGATTTGGTGCTCATGGAATCTTGCAGGAGCCCAAGGATATACAGTCTGCTCATTTTGGAACCACCTTATATTGTGCTAAGGGAATTACCAGCTTATAATGAAATGTAAATTAATTCCACAGTCTATGAAGTTCAAATAAAGTTCAGTGAGACAAGTCTTCTCAGTACTTGTTATACTGGAATAAGTGCCATTCCATAGGATAGATTCGTAAATTTTCTACATTTCTTTTTCTTTACGTAAAAGAAATAATACTCCTGGTCTCTCCCATGTGATCATGGGTTTAGACACATTCCCAAAATAAACTAAGATGACAAACAAAATCAATAATCCAATAAGGCTGGAGGAGCACCATTGCATTTTGGTTTCTTTTCCTGCCCATTTCCCATTTGGTTCCTATAATCATTCAAGGTGGTTCCTTTGAGTTGTGAAGTTCCATCAGTTGATAGACTGGTTAATTCATCCCCAGTCTTCCTCTCTGCATGTCTTTTTCACTCTAATTGAGAGCAGAACAGAGCATCCTAGCTGAATTTCAAGGCTGTCTGTAGCCCTTGTCTTACTACTCATATGCACAGCACTGGTACTGGGGGTATGTGAGGCAGAGAAAACATTTAAAATACAAATTCATCAGGTAGGAAATGAATGGAGAGTGAAGAAAATTATGTAGCCTCTAGGTATTAGGATTATTTTTCCTCAAAAATCAAATGTGTCAAAAGTTGTTATTATTCGGTTCTTTCCTTCTTTCTGGTTATCTATCTCTACACTGAAAACCTATGTCTGCAGAAAATCCACTCAGTGTGGTCTTATGGTTGTATTCTTCCCTACTTAATTCTGATGACACAGTTTTTACTTGAGATTTTCAGTTATTTTAGACCTATGGCTTCATTCCTCTGAAGAACACAGAATGCAAGTTACTGGATAATTTGTTTAGGCTATAAAGACTGCACATGCCTATGAATCTAATACTTTCATGTAAGTATTATACGTGAACAGTGTAATTTTAAGAATATATAGCTACTGGACACATGCCTGCCTTCATAAACATCATGTTCAGATGTTCACTTATAAAGCTAAAGGGAATTTGGAAAAATGTAATGGGGTGCCAATAAAAGAAGGACTATGCATTTTGAAAGAAGAGTACAAAATCAGCATCTTTTTAGACAGATTCTGAATTTCATGGATGGGTTCTTTTGAGGGATCCAGATGTACCAAAATGGCAATCTCTTACAACTTGAGCACATTTCTCCGATGCCTTGACTAACAGAAATATACATACAGAAAGTAACTCTTGAGACTTTCATTTGAATTATCATAAAACACATATTTGAGAGTGCTTATCTTTGGTTGCCATGTTTTGCTTTTGAAGTATGAGCAAATAATCATTGAATAAAATGAATGATCTGCTATCCAGCTATCAAACCTGAACCACCCCCCCCAAAAAAAACCTGAACCCACATTCAAGTTTGTGTGTGTGTGCTTTATTATCACTTCTAACATTGTTCCTGTATTACTCAAGTTTCTCTAGAGAAATAGAACCAATCCTACTGGTTGAGTGAGTGAGAGGGATATATATATAGAGAGAGAGATAGGGAGAGAGAAAGCAATTTGTAATGAGGTTTTGGCTCATACACTATAGAGGCTGAGAAGTCCCAGTGTCTGAAGACTGCAAGCTGGAGGTTCAGGAAAGTGGGTGGTGTAGTTCTAGTCCAAGCCCAAAGGACTAAGACCAAGGGACCCAAGGCATCAGCTTCAGACTGAGTCCAAATGCAGCAATGTCCCAAAAGGTCGATTTTTCAGCTGAAGCAGAGAGAATGAATTCTCATTCTCTCTCTCTCTCTCTCTCTCTCTCTCTCTCTCTCTCCCTTTCTCTCTCTCCTCTCTCTTTTAAATTCAGGCTCCCAGCAAATTGAATGATGCCTACCTACTTGGTGAGGGTGTTCTCCTTGACTTCATCGACCAATTTAATGCTAATCTTTTCCTGAAAGACCCTCAGAGACACACCTAGAAATTATATTTTACCAGGCATCTGGATATCCTTTAACCCAGCAAAGCCAACACATGAAAGTAACCATCACAGCACCCAATCTCTCCCTATTTATTCCCCTGTGTTTAATACAGGGAGGGGTGAACTCTAGACACTAAAATGCACCTGAATGGGATCCATGTAATCTACCATTCACTTATCCCATTGTGCTGAGCACAACGATAGCACGTTCTGGACTAAAATCATAAAAGATCCTTGGTGAGTCTTCAATCATTCAGCCACTGAAAGGAGTGTGTTTACAAGTATTTTTCGCAAAGCAATCTGTTTTCTTTTTTGTACTCTTTCCAGAATTAAAATGTTTTGCTTATATATCTATCAAGGTGGCTTTCTGTTCTCCACACATCTCTCATCCAGTCCATCAATTATATGCTATAATTAACTGGCATAATAATGGCTTTTCTTTTGCTCAAAGATGTACAATGACTCAGTACTGCCTATAATAATATAAAAATACTCAGCCTGACTTTGAGATGTTCTGTTATATCTCTGAACTTTAACTTTTTAATTATTACCCATTTATTTTAAGATATAATTTACTTATCCTGCATTTATTGAGCAACATTATATCCTGTGAGAAAATTACCCAACCAATTAATGAGCACAAGAGCTCACAGTCAATAGCTGATAGATATGTGCAAATAAATACTCATAATGTAATGAAATGGGCACTATCATAGAGGAAAAGTTACAAGGGAGAAGTAAGAAAGAGAAAGCCTTGACTAGTTAGGGAAAGCTCCTAGAGGACACATGTTAGTTAAGCTGTTGACAGTGAGTAGGGGTTTACCAAAAAGGTAAGGAACAAAGGGTATTGAAGAAAGAAAGGAAATAGTGAGCAAAATATGGAGGTATTAATTTTTATGCCAAGTTCAGGCAATGATCCACAGCATGACATAGATTAGAGTGTATCCAGGGAAGGAGTGGTCAGAAATATGTCTGTAGGAGAAAATTACAAGTAGATAGTGAAGAATCTCATGCTGGGAACCATCAAATGTATTTAAGTTCAGGGATTTCATGGAGAGATTTGTGTTTATAAAATAAAGCAGTGAGTAGCATAGAAGCTGGTCTAGAAAAAGCAATAACTAAAAGCAAAGATTCTAGCTAAAAGTGATTGAAATCATCCAGGTGAGGTATCAGACAGTTAATAACCAAAGTTGTTAATTTATTAGAGAAGGAGGAAATATTTGGAGATAATTCTACAATATTTTTATGGGATTTGATGGCTATTCAAATATGATAGCTGAGAAAGAAGATGGAATGATTGATGCTGGCAATCACGTTTCCTGATTGGGTGATAAAGCAAAAGATAATGCCAATATACAGGATAAACTCAGCAGGAAACAGAGTTGGCTTGGGGTTTATAGAAAATAAAATAATTTATTTTGTTTGGAATGTTTTGAGTTTGAAATGTCTTTATTTTTATTGGACAATTCATTCAGCAAGAAGTTGAAATGATGAGTTTAATGCTCTCACACCCAAAGATGGAGATACGAGAGAATGACAATATTGGCAGTGGAAGCAGAGAGAGAGGATAATATATCAGAAGAAATGGGCTCCACATTCAGCGTGGTGTCTCTCCCTCTTCCTCTGCCCCTCCCCACCCCACACTCGCTTTCTCTCTCTCTCAAATAAATAAATAAAATCTTTTTAAAAAAAGATTATATGATAAATGTAGCCTCATAAGTCTGACAAGTGTTTTTGCAAAATATGGAACATTTTCCTTGCTAATGGGAATAGAAAGACTACCAGAAGGTGTGGAATCTTTGATCTGTGACTCAGGGACAGCCTGACCAGAGGGATAGCTACAGACATCTGGGACAGCAGGGGTAGCACCATGTTCCCACACCATTTCTTTTCATGGATTTCCCAGGAAAATTGAGAGTAAACTACATAGATTTCCCATATACCCTCTACTTTCATACATGCATAGCCTCTGCCATCATCAATCTCTCCCATCTGAGGGTTTGTTACAAAAACATCATTATCACCCAAAGTCCATAGTTGACTTTAGAGTTCACTCTTGTGTACATTCTGTGGGTCTGGGCAAATATAAAATAACACGTAGCTGCCATTATCATATCATCATCTGCACTCACCTATTCACCCCTGCCTCCCCCACAACCCCTGACAACCACTGATCTTTTCACAATTTCAGTAGTTTGTCTTTTCCAGAGTGTCCTACAGCTGGGATTATATAGTATGCAACTTTTTCAGATTGACTTCTTTTACTTACACCAATTAATTCTGAAGCAGATAAAACAGAGTAATTTTTGTCCATCTTGAAAGCTTTAAGTCAATTATTAACAATACATATGTAGCTTGGGATTTTTTTTTTTTTTTGAGAACTCACTTAAAAAATCTTCAAGTATGTGTTTATGTTGGTTATGATGCCAGCATTTCCCTTTCCATCCATATAATGATCTATACCTTCCACTAATGGCCAGGAATTTTTAATCTCTGAAACCTACTAGGGGAATACTAGACAGCAAATATTTTAGGAATATTATTTTATACATTCCACAGACTGCTCAAGTTGGGAGCTTCAGCCATAAAGTGGAATTTAATCTAAATTTTTCCAAAGCTGACTGTTGATAGAGGCACTTTTTCATGGTACACTTCAATTCTTAGTTCCACACAGCAATGCTTACTTTCAGGAGAAACAATAATCAATAAAACAATAACCTGCTTTATTGCTTTAGCTCTTGTTCCAAATATTCTTCAATTTAAGTAAAGGACGTCAATATTCCAAGGCAATGTTGATGTTTCCTTCATTCATTAGATGTGGAGCAGAAACACTGACTTAAAGCAATGATTTGAAGAACATGATAAATTTAGATTTTTCAGCCATCCTTTCTGACATCCTTTTTCTATAATTTACTATCAATTAGATGATTCATTTCCATCTGCATCACACCACTTCCCTTTAAAACTTTCTATAAAGAGTTTGATGCTTCCTAAATGTGTTATGCAAACCATCTTATATTAGTGAGGCCTCTTCTGGTGTGTATCTAAGCTGTGAGGATATGATCATTGGAATTCTACACTTGAAATATTTAATTTGGTTTGAACCAATGACAAGTGGCTGTTAAATATTTCAAATCTCCTCTTCTAGTTATTTTAAGCAGTCTACTCCAAAACTACAATTCTGAATGTCTCTTGCTTGTAGTTATTCAGGAAGTCCTATTTTAATTCTCTGCCATATCTTCTATAAGAAAGAAACAAGTTTGGCATTGCACCCATATAGATGCCAGCAGTCAACCAAACTGACATAGTCAAGAAGCACACGTGAGGCACAGATTTGAAGATAATGAACACATCCCCATAGAATGTCAACGAGCGGAGGAAGAATTATTAGAATAATATCATTTTAAAATTACGGTGCACAGGAAAAATAAAAGGAAATAGAATTTTTCGTTATTTAGCATCATAAATATTAATTACAGCAAACTCTGTACTTAGCTGTGGAAAGAATATTGCCAGTGTGCATTAATACACTGCCTGAGGTTTCTGTGTTTGTTTTACACTCTTATGCATGAGATTTAGCTCAGTAAGATTTTAACATTCCATAAATTAAGACTATGTGCATAACATTTTGAGTATAATATTATGCATGGTATTTATTTGGCTCTAGTGTGGTACAATTAAGACTCATGGATATAGTAATTTTCATCACAATCACAGTGAGACATTCCATTAACTTACGAAAACTGAGTCCTGTCAGACTTTCTGATTGTTAACATGGAACAGAGAGTCCAAAGTGATTGCATTCATCCTCTCAATTTTCTAACTTTTATTCTTCCCCTTATTCTGTGTGTGGTTGCTGCTGAAACTTTTTGCAAATTTTGCAGGTTTTCCCTTGATAGCATATGCTGCTTTTAGCTCATGGTGTTAGTCTGCAGAGTTCCAGTGAACTTATCCTTCTAATGTTTATGAGAATTCATAAAGTCCCAGTCAGATTTATATGGGATTTTTTATTTTTTCAAATATACCAGAGAAAAACAAAATGACTTCACTCTTTCATATGATGCACTGAAAGGGTAAGTCCAAAAAACAAGAGCTTGTAGAAATGTCAACATCAAGAAATGACTTAACATGTTGGCACTTCACTCAGGGACTTAGGATGATTTTCTCTTAAGTCTCTTGCTGCAAGTTACCATATTTTTTTGCTATTATCTTTTGTGGGATTTAAGATTTAGTCTAAAAAATAAAAAAATAAAATTCAGTCTCAACTTTATATTATAAAGGGTAAATTCCTTTGTTTATCAAAATATGAACACTTATTTCATGCTCCTGTTTAGTACTAAATTTTGTGGAACTTAAAATAAGCAGTTATTAATATTAAGAAGTTTAAAACCCAACTTTAGAAAAGATATGGTGAAGAGGCAGCTGAGTGGTATAGTCGGTTGAGAGTCCGACTCTTAGTTTCAGCTGTGATCTGTGGGTCCTGAGATCTAGCCTCATGCTCAGCATGGAGTCTGCTTAAAATTTTCTCTCCCTCTCCCCTTGCTCCTACCCCTCAAATAAATAAATAAATCTTAAAAAAAGATATGGTGAAGTTGAATAAAAGTATCAGTGAGGACATGTTATATAAAAGAAATGTACCATATTTGCTATAAGAGTCAGAGGTGGAATGGACTGGTGAACTCAAAAAGGTTTCATGTAGCAGTTGACATTTGAAAATAGCCTAGTGGGGACGCCTGGGTGGCTCAGTGGTTGAGTGTCTGCCTTCAGCTCAGGGCCTGATCCTGGAGTCCCAGGATGGAGTCCCACATCAGGCTCCCTGCATGGAGTCTGCTTCTCTTTCTGCCTATATCTCTGCCTCTCTCTGTGTCTCTCATGAATAAATAAATAAAATCATTTTAAAAAGCATTCAAAGATGGAGGAATTAAAAAAAAAAAAAAGAAAGAAAACAGTCCAGTGTGTTGGGTAAGATCCAATTCAAGGGGAAGCCCAGGGGAGGGCTGGTGGAAGGGCATGAATGTAGAGGGTGGATGGGAAAGCAGATCTGAACAGATCTGAGTGTTCTTTCTGGAACTAGCAGAATGGCAGTTTGGAAATGGGACTGGAAGAGCCCTGACATTCTTGTCTAAGCAGATGTGACCCTCCCCTATGGACAGTTGGGACAATCCTGGAGGCTTTTGAGAGACAGGAGTAACATGATGAAATCTGAGTTTGAGGAAAATAATGCCAGTATTGGGATACAGGACAGTATGGGGAAAACTGGATTATTAGGAGACAAGAATTGAAAATGTGACAACGAGCATGAAAACACAATGGTGGCTATGAGGAAGAAAGACACAGAAGGTGTAAAGGCAGGTGTGGGACTGATTTGCTGGGGAGTGGTGCTGGCTAGAACTGCTGCTATCTGAAAGTCATGCATCGGGAGGCTTGGAGACAGGTGTCCCCTGTGACAGTGAGTGTGTCATCAGGAAAGAGGCGGAGAAGAAATGTGTGGGAAATATCAGAAAGGGAGACAGAACGTAAAGACTGCTAACTCTGGGAAACGAACTAGGGGTGGTGGAAGGGGAGGAGGGCGGGGGGTGGGAGTGAATGGGTGACGGGCACTGGGGGTTATTCTGTATGTTAGTAAATTGAACACCAATAAAAAATTAAAAAAAAAAAAAGAAAGAGGCGGGAGGCGTGGAGGGAACGTGTCATTTGGTTGTGAATTCATTCTTGAGATGAGAGCAAGGCACTTCGGTGGAAAGGACTGTGAGGCATAAGTAAGGGCCATGTGGAGCAGATTCCACTTCCGCACATCATGAAGAATTTCTGCTCAGTTCACAGCACAGTACAAACAATTATTCAACCCCCTGGTTCCCACTGATCAGTCAGTGGGTCCATTTCGACACTGCAGCCATTCCTAATCAGGTGCCTTTAGGTTTCATATCTAAAAGCCACAGACTTACTCTCCGTTCTCCTCAAGTATAATTTGGAAGCATAAAAAGCTGGGTAGACCTCAGCTTCAGACATCGCTTAGAATAAACATGGTGCGCCAAATCTCTAGGCATCTCTGCTGTTCACCCAGTGGAAAGAAAAACTATCAAACTGTGCCACCCACTGCTATTCCAGCTCTTGCTATTTCAGCTCAATTTATGAGAAGAAAGATGAATTTACATGAGACCTGTCAGGAAAAAAAAAATCAAACTTTCAGTTAAGTGCTAGTCCAGTCTATAAGGAGGACCCCTGTTTGCCCTTACTTCAATCATGTTAGGAAGTAATCTTATTGACCTGGTTATTGTTTTATAAGCAAAATGAGAAAAAAAAATGTTTTCCATTATTCCCCCTCTCTGTGTCTCCATCCAATTGTTAATGTTTATTTTCCAACAAAAACTTAGTTTGAAGGATATTCTATTCCTGTCTCCCTTCCACTTGCAGAAAATACCTTTCCAGATAAGACCCTCCCATACCACTCCCTAATGGGCAGGACCAGCAGGTCCCAGTTTCACTTCTGTCGCTCAGTAGATGTACTATGCTCGGCAAAGATCTCCTGAAATCTCTACTTCATTCTTCATCCGCAAAATGTGGACTTTAGTTATTCATTAAGTATGAGACTTGTATGATGACTTAAAAAAAAAAAAAAGATTGATTTATTTATTCATGAGAGACAGAGAGAGACAGAGACACAGACAGAGGGAGAAGCAGGCTCCAAGCAGGGAGCCCGACATGGGACTCGATCCTGGGTCTCCAGGATCACACCCTAGGCGGAAGGCAGCACTAAACCGCTGAGCCACCCGGGGCTACCCAACTTTTTTTTTTTTTTTTTTAAAGATTCTCTACTCTTGGTAACACCAAGCTTTGACTTACTTAAGATCTATAGCATTGCGGAGAAAATGACACATTATGCTATTTGTTGTTTGTTTGGTTTTGTCTGTTTGTTGTTTTTCCCATTGTCGTTTGTTTATGTTGGTCTGTCTAACAAAACAAGGGATTCAAGGGATCAAGGATCATTTTATTTTTTACTAAAAATTATGTATATCCAGTGCCTAGCAGATTGGATAACACACACCAGACATTTAGTTAATATTTGTGTCTCATGGATGTCAGCAATGAGAGACTTTTCTTCAAGGACCTTCCATGTGTCCTTGACTTATATTAATAACAAGGGAGATGTAGGGGTTTCCCATTGCAGAAAGCTTTCCCTCCTATAAGTACAGGGAAGTACAGTGAAAATAATTTGAAAAGAATCAGTATCCAGGTCAATCAATCAAGGGCAGAAATAGCTTCCAATCTTCTAGCCACTGCATTCAGAGGAGGCCCCTCAAAGGCCCGCCCCCATGGTACCCTTTTTTCCCATTCCAGGAAGCTATTCGAATGTTCGTGAGATCGTTTGAAAATCTGAATCTGCCCCAATGTATAAGAGTGTAGATCAATCATTCAAAAGTATTTGTTTTTATAACAACAAATTACCCGTAACACACTTCACAGCAGATCCACACACACCAGTATTCTGTGTCAGAGACCAAAAAGCTCTTGAAAGGCCCAGCAACGTCATCAATATCTTAACTTATGAATATGAATTTTAAAAATATGAATCCTTCAATGCAGCAATTATTAGCAAGCTGATAAGACTTGGGACCACCGTTTTGATCTACCTCTTAAGCTGTTTCTGTCATAGTAACCGCTCAAGGAAAATAACCCTTTCTTTTTTACTCTACTTTTACTCTTTATTCTTCTCTGCATATAGCCAAATGTCATTGAAACAGCCCCATTTTTAATCTAAGAAACTCTATTTTTAGGTAATTTAGTAATGAATGCTGCATTAGATTGAATTTTCTCAGAAATTCTTTCACTGACTTAACTGGCCCATGAGTAATAAGAGCTGTCAGCATCCTCGCTCTCCTTGATTACATTAATTAACTCTCTCTTACCCTGCACATTTCATGTAGAACAAGCGTTTTATCCAAACTTGAAAAATTTACTAGAGGTGAGGAAGCACATAATATTAATAAAACCAGAGTAACCAAATTAGCCTCCCTGATTTCTTCTCAAGGCTCACTTTGCAACTGTCTCCTGGACTCATGTCCGCGACTCTGCAAAGGTTGGCTTCCTGGATGCCACTTTCTTTCTCTGTCCGGGCCTGGGAGGGCAGAAGACAGAGGAAGAGACGAGGTGCACACAGGTGAACCCAGGGTCTCCTTGGCTGCCTGACACTTGCACACATGGCACTGCATGAAAAGCGACTTTCCCTTTGAAGTCCTCCTTATCCTCACCATCAGGCCTGTCCTTTTGAAACCTGCCACAGGCTGGGCAGCTGCAGTCAAAGGAGCTAAATGTTTCTGAGGCTGGAGGGCCGCTGAGCTGGACACCTCAGAGTCCAGAGCCCGGGGTGGGGAGTGCCTCAGTCCAGCCCGTACACCCGCACCCCCAGGAGCCAGAGGCGGGGGGCCTTGGAGCTGGGTCATCTTTGGCATCTGTGACTCCCAAACTCTGCAAAGGAGCCCCCAGCTCAGCTTGTCGGTGGGGAACTTAGCCTCACAAACTCCCCATCTTTCTTTCTTTCTTTTCTTTCTTTTCTTTTCTTTCTTTTCTTTCTCTCTTTCTCTCTTCCTTCCTTCCTTCCTTCCTTCCTTCCTTCCTTCCTTCCTTCCTTCCTTTCTTCTTCTTTCTTTCTTTCTTTCTTTCTTTCTTTCTTTCTTTCTTTCTTTCTTTCTTTTTTCTTTCTTTCTTTCTTCTTTCTTTCTTCTCTTTCTTTCTTTCTTTCTTCTCTTTCTTTCTTTCTTTCTTTCTTTCTTTCTTTCTTTCTTTCTTTCTTTCTTTCTTTCTTTCTTTTTCTTTTTTCTTTTCTTTTCTTTCTTTCTTTCTTTCTTTCTTCTTTCTTTCTTTCTTTCTTTCTTTCTTTCTTTTTCTTTCTTCCTTTCTTTTTCTTTTTGTTATTTGGAATTTAAAAAATCATTTAAATTCAATTTGCCAACATATATAGTATAACACCCAGTGCTCATCTCATCATGTGTTTCTAACAGCTAACCCCCTGCTTGGTGTGATGGGATTATCAGCCTGGGCAGAAACATCTAAGCTAAGAGGAGGTGGGAGACAACCTTAAACTAACAAACAAACAAACTAAAAAGAGTAGAAAAAATAGGAATTACATTTAAAGACTTTCAGGAGACACCACCTTTGGAGGAAGGTGCAGGAAAGCCGGCTGCACCTGTCCCACTTGCTGCTTGGAGGTGACCCGCACGTGCCTGGGTGCAGGGCTCTGTGAGGGTGCACAGCATTTAAATGTGCTCCGATTGCTTCATGAGTTTCATTTTTGTCTCTGCTCGTCTGTAGGGACCCTGCTCAGAGCCAGTGGGTGAGGTTTCCCTGTGGTTACTGCAGTCCGGGCCGGTACCTGCTGCGTCCCTGGAGCCCTGACACACTCCTTAGAACCTTTTATGCCCCCCACCCCCGCCCCATCCCCGCGCATCTCTGACGGCCCCCCAGTCCTCCACCTCCGAGGGCCAGCTCACACCTCCACAGGCAGGTAGACCCCAGGCCCGCCCTGCGCAGGGATCCCCCGCTGCGAACGCAGATGGCGAGCAGAGTGTGGCTGGCACCCGCCTTCCTCCAGGCAGGGGCAGAGGCCCGCGGGGGGCGCGGGGCAAACCCCCTCCCAGGGACCGCTGCTGCGGGACGTCGCTCTCTGCAATTGTCTCCTATAGGTGCTGAGCATTTTTCACGAGTCATGGGGCAGCGGAGCACCACGGCAGCTGCTACCGTGCCACCCACTCCATTGTGCGGGGCGAGGCGGCTGCAGGTGGGTTCGAGGACGCTGTGGCCTCGGCCACCTGGCGCCCTTGCTCCCTGCCTGCAAGGAGGGGCTCGCTGCACCTGTCCGCCCTACAGCCCTCTCCCAATGTGTTGCCAGGTCCTCTCGGATAAACCCCCAGGTCCCCGCCGCGACGCTGTTTCTCAGGCACAGCAGTTTCGGGATCTCTTCCCTCAACAACCCCCCTCCCATCTCCCTGCCACCCCCAGTCAGCCCTTCCCCCTGTTTTACCAAAAGTGGAAATTCCTCTCTCTTGGCTGGTGTCCTGGGGTCAGCTCTTAAGCATATTATTTTTCTTCTGCATTTTATTAACTAAAAGTTATGGGAAAAGGCCATAAAAATTACATTCCTGACTGTAATGAATACAAATTGGCTAAAGGAAATGAAGACAAGAATGAATGGGAAAGGAAGATCAGGGGTCCCCACCATCCTGTCACCCACCCCTAATCTCTTAATATTTTGTGTTAGTTTCCAATCATATAAATTTCTGTTATGTGTATGTATCATTAGTTTAGAAAGTACACATCATACTAAATACATCGTTTTATTTGGATTTTTCACTGACTATTATGTTGAGCATTTATGTTATTACTTTGCAAATTAAAAATTTCAACTGTTTACTATTTATTCTATGGAAACAATGTGATTTTAAAATATTCTCTTACTTTTTGATTCAGTATCCCTCAAAACTTCTACTATTCCACTAATGCTATTGTCACTATCTTTTATTTGAATTTATAAAGAGTAGAATTATTTTTTCCTTACAATATGATCTTCTGTAAGATTGTCTCAGGGTACTGACTAAGCTAATGTACAGGGGCTCGGATGACACGCAAGTTTATTGCTCTGGTGAGAGTGCAGACTCCAGCAGCTTTGAGACCACACCACAGATCTGTAAGCCCAGCTTCCTTCTCTGGGTCCACACTGGCTGCTGCATTTGTCATCACACCCCATAGAAAGAGAGAAGGAAGGACACAGATCTCCCAGTCAAGAATGTCTGGGCAACTCTCGTATTCCATGTCCATGTCTATCCGATGAGCAGAGCATCCTCAGAGGCTGGGAAGTTCAGTCTCTGGGTGCTGGTCAGGTGCCATGTTTGAACTGGAGCTGTGGGGTTGGCTTGTATAAAAAGGGAGAAAGCAGAATAGACTGAGAACAAATAGCAGATCCTCATGTGACAGGATGGCTGAATCTGAGCACAGCACAATTCTCTAATTCTTGGAATATATTTCCAAATTGTACTTCCCCAAGATTGTACATTTCCCTGGACCCTTACTGTTCTGTTTTACATCTTCATTAAGAAGTAAGATTGAACTAATTCAAATTTATCTGTATTTCTCCTTCGTTGTATCATTCGTTTGTTTTCCCACAAGACTTTTCCTTAGTCTCATGCAACTTTCTCTATATGAATATTACATATTAAGAAATGAATCATTTCACTGTTTCATTTCCTGAAAATACTTTTCAGTTATTTGTGTTTTCAGTTGGCAAATGCTTTTAACATTCCGAATTTTAAAACTATTCTATACTGTGTTTTCTTTTTTTTCATATATTAGTCTATATATATATATTTTAAATTATTTTTTTATTCATGAGAGACACAGAAAGAGAGGCAGAGACATAGGCAGAGGAAGAAGCAGGCTCCCCGCAGGGAGCCCGATGCAGGACTTGATCCCAGGACTGCAGGATCACTACGTGAACCAGACACACACTCAACCACTGAGCAATTCAGGTGCCCCTGTTCCACAGCTTTTATCATTAGAAAGCCTTCTAATCTCCAATCTAAATTACCTAGATCCTCTGTTTTAAATATTTTGAAGAAATACTTTCCCTTGCTTTACTGATTGAGCATCACCTTAATGATAATGATCCAAATTCCCTCAATTTGAGCTTGAGGAATAGAAACAGTGGTTGATTAGCAGCCAACTAAATTTCTCAGAGTTTGTCATATTGCTAGTTTGTTTCCTTACTGCTGTAATCACAGCTAATAAATAACCAAAATAATAAGGGGAATAGGTATAAAATACATATTTATTAAATTAATTGTTTAATGAATGAATCATTGAACATTTCTCTGAAAAGTTTCAATAATGATAATAGTTCACACATACGCACAAAAATGTCCATTATCCTGAATAAATGCTATCTAAATGCTATTTAAGTATGTCTCAAGGTCTTGCTACAGATCATTGTGGTACAAGGGGGTTTGGGGTTCAAGAAATACTTGGAAAACAATATAAATCTTTTTTTTTAGGGGAATATGTGTAGAACACATTAGCAGATTATAGACCTTAGAAAATCCTATTATATTTTTATTTAGAAATCTAAAAGATTTTTGACAGATTTTGACATATATACCGGTTTGTGTGTGAATGCAAAAATCTATAAATACTTTAATTTCTTTGGGAAATTATTTTAGGAAAAAAATTTCCTAGGAACTTTTCTTTGATTGAACAAAAAGGGAATTTCTTGATAATCAATGCAAATATATTTGAATGCCTTTCTTGGGTAGACCATTAAAGAGTTTCATGCTAATAAACAAGAAGCAGTGGCATTTCAATTATTTACTGTTGAGTATTTGTAAATGATTCCCCTCCGGTTTAAGCCAGCTAAAGCCAGTCTGTCATAAGCCAACAGATAGAAACTCCTTCTGTCCATGTCCACTGCCACTATGCTAACATAAGCTCTAAATGACTTTCATCTGAACTACTCCCATATCATCTGAACAGAGCCAACAAATTCCACTCCATTCTCCACATTCATATAAGTACTTTTTTCTAAATTATAGATTTCTTTGTGTGATTTGTTTTCTTAACATTTTTTATGGCACTCTACTGCTTTTGGAAAGGCACTCTACTGCTTTTAGAAAGAAGCCCAAGCTTCCCAGCATGGTATTAAGTGTCATTCTAACACCAATTGTGACTTAACCTTCCTATTTCCTTTATCCACTGTGGTCATCACATGACCTCTGCTTTTTTTAGACCAAAATTTCTCAGTTACCCTAAGAATCAGATAAATTGTTGGATAAAAACACAGATTTCCAAATTGTCTCACCTACCTGGACCTAGGTCCATTTTTGGAAAACTGCTCAGCTTCAGGGACACCAAACCTTACTGCACCTAAAACAAATCTCAGAATTTGCCATGAGCTCTCTCTCTCATGTCATAGCTCTTCCTACTGCTTGGATCCCCATTCTTCCAGTGAAAAATACTCCAGTATTTCTTTCAGTGTTCTAAATTAATCATTTGTTAGCAATAGCTGTAAATATATTCTGTCCTTGATGTGAAAAAGAAGAAATTTAAACATTATGGGATAATGATGCATCTACATTTTAATATGCTGAAGAATACTGACAGTTATAGGTCAGTATTTATGTTATTTGTGATATGGCTGAGATATTTTGCCTCTCTATTTGCTCCTGAACTCGTGCAAAATCTCATCTCTAAAATGGAAAAATTTGTAAAAGAAGAACCAAAGAAAAAAATTAATTCTACACGACTCTGCATTATTATCTATTTGGAAAAATGTTCTTGCTAGTCTTGTTCATTTGTTTGTTTGTTCCCGTGGTAAAATTTATCAAGATAGAATATAATTGCTTTTGACTTAAAAAGCCCACATGTTTCACAGATCTGCAAAAAGTCCTTCTATTGCTAGAATTTAAGCTGCTTAAGTGTATGTCTTCTGTCTGTTTTCATTAGCAAGAGAGAGTGTCTCACACAATGCCATGTGCATGGTAAATGTTCAACAAATGAATGAATGAATAGATAACCTTGTATTTTAGGGTAGAAATGCAGTCCACAGAACTAACCCATATACTCTTCTAAACATTTTCAATATAACCCAAAGTCTTCACAATCCTGTAGTATAAGAACTATAATTATCTTCTTCATTGTATTGCTGAATGAATTGAGTGACCGGAAGAAAAGTGAAGTTACAGTCAGGAAGTATCCGGAGCTGAGACTCACACCTAGAAATTGACACTGGTCTGTCCTCTAGATCTCTGCTGCTTCCCAGTGCTCACAAAGGCAATGGAGCTCCTCAGATGATACTTGGGTTGAAGTTTAAGAAACAACCTCAAGTAATAGTGTGTATCTTTAGAGTGTTTCTCTGGGTATACATATTATCTTTGCTAGTTCATGCTTTCCCCAATACAGGCAGAAATCTCTTCTCCCTATTGTCTTACATCTTAAGCTCAGCCTTGGTTTTGAGCAACCTGAACAAACCTGGTAACATTTCACTAGGCTCGGATTCACAGTTGGTAGGATATGAGGCCATTTTGTAGTTTGAAAACACCTATCTGATGTTCCTGAATAACGTTTGGAACTACGTGTCTCCAGAAACGTAGTCTCTTGTCCCATCTACCTTTATTTTTGCTCTGAGTATTAATGTGTCTGGACTTCTGACTGATATCTACTGATTAACCACAAACTAGGAGACCTACTTTGAGTTGTCCACTCGACCGTGGCTCCAACACTCTGCCTGTCATGGTTCTCCTTGCACTTAGGTATTTCTTGGGGTCTACTTTGAACAGATGAATCACTTAAGACTACCATGCCATATTTGTTCTGCATGAAGATATCTATTCAGTGAAAAGGATCAGATATCTTGAGGATCAAATTCTGTAACAAATCAAGACCAGCTTGTCAGTTCCAGTTGGGAGTTGATACTGTACTTCTGTAGAACTGTCCCCAGGGTCGATGCTCCAGCTAGCCTTGTAGATGCATTCTACTTGTTTCTGACTTTATATTCCTCATCATTGATCTTTATTACTTAAGACTCAGTATATGTGAGGTCTCCCAAGAGTTCCTTGAAGTGTGCAGTGCAGATAACATTAATTCCTTAGAGAGAAGTGAAGCTCAGACAGCTTAAGAGACATTTTCAGAAGGGGATACAGACTTGAATTGGTTCTTCCATATCCAGATCTTTTCACTGCACTAAGCAAGTGATGGGGCTAACATAACGAAAACTGGGTCCCCGATGGCAAGCGTTCAGTACAACTAGTATACGAATGTAATAAATAATAAGATGGGAATTGGATCCATTAATTCCTACATATAAAGATTCTAGACCTGTGCTATACAATTGAACTTTTTTTGTGGTGATATAAATATTATATTCAATAAAGTATCCCTATTCATAAAATGTAGCTAGCACAATTGAGAAACTGAATTTTTAAAATTATATTTTTATTTAAATTCCAGTAGTTAACATACAGTATAGTATTAGTTTCAGGTGTACAATATAGTGACTCATTACTTCCATACAAAACCTGGCACTTTTCACAAGTGCACTCCTTAATCTCCATCACAATTTAATCCATTGCCCATGTATTGCCCACTCACTTCCCCTTTGGTGAGCAACTGTTTGTTCTCTGTAGTCAAGAGTCTGTTTTCTGGTTTGCCTCTCTCTCTCTTTTTCTTTACTTCTTTGTTTTGTTCTTAATTCCACATATTAGTTAAATCATATGGTATTTGTCTTTCTCTGACTTAGTTATTTCACTTAGAAAAATACTTTCTAGCTCCACCCATATCATTGCAAATGGCAATATTTCATTCTTTTTATGGCTGTGTAACATTCCACTATATTTATATAGCACATATTGTTTATCTATTCATCAATTGATGGACACTTGGGCTGCTTCCATAGTTTGGCTACTATAGATAATGCTGCTGTAAACATCGAGGTGCATGTATCTCTCTGAATTAGTATTTGTGTAGTCCTTGGGAAAATACATGATTGTACGATTGCTAGATTATAGGGTAGTTTTTAAATTTGTAAGAGCCTCCATACTGTTTTTTGGAGTGGCTGCACTAGTTTACATTCCCACCAACAGTGCAAGAGGGTTTCCTTTTTCCCACAACCTCCCAATACCTTTTGTCCCTTGTGTTGTTGATTTTAGCCATTCTGACAGGTGTGAGGTGATATCTTCTTATATTTTTGACTTGCATTTCCCTGATAATAAATGATATTGAGCATCTCTCATGTGTCTGTTGGCCACCTGTATGTCTTCTTTGAAAAAATGTCTATTCATGTCTTCTGTCCATTTTTTAATTGGATTGTTTCTTGGGTGTCAATTTTCATAAGTTCTTTATATTTTTGAATACTAACCCTTTTTTAGCTCTGTCATTTGCAAATATCTTCTCCCATTCAGTAAATTGCCTTTTAGTTTTGTTGATTAGAGGAACTGAATACTAAAATGTATTTAAATTTAATTAATCTAATTTAAATATCACAAGTAGGTAATGGCTACCATAACGGGTAGTGCAGTTCCAGGTTCTTAAGATTAAGAAAATGTAGCTGATGAATAAAATCCCCCCAAATAAGTCTTAGTAGACAAGAATAGGTAGAACAATTTACTTGAAGCAAAAGACATTGGATTACTATTTAAAAATAAAGTTTATCCCAAAGTATAAAATTGTGTATATATAAAACTTTCTGGGAACACACACAGTTGTTTATGCAGCAGTAGGAACTAGTATTAATATGAGATGATGTCAACCCTACAAGCTGGTAAGATCTATCAGTCTTGGTTACTCTACTTATGAAGTACCAGAGAATGATTCAATCTGACACATAGAATAAGAGGAGGAAAAAGTCAAATACCAACTGTAAATATCACATTCTATTTTATGTGCTTTACTTTGTGGCAGGGTTATTTTTCAGCAATTGAATCTAGGGCAGCTGCCAGTCATGTCATATAGTATCCGATGACACAATGGAGAGTCCATGGACAGAGGAGGACACTGTCTCCTCAGGGACTGTGTTTCAGCTTTACTTCCTTGAGTGGCTTCCATCCTTAGCCCATGGGTGTTCTCTTCTTGCCAACTCTTCCTGGCTTCAGCTGCGATTATGACACTGATTTTCCCAGAAAGCCAGCTGGCTGATACTCTCCAGTGAACCCTAGGAATGATGGCTTGAGACTCAGACTCAATTCAAAATAATAGAACAAGAGTCTGGAGCAAGAGGTAAAGCGAGCATGAAATTAGTGAAAAGTTTTATCACATAGCAATTAACACAACTTTGGGCAGTGTTAGGAACAACTATTTAAGTTTCATGACAAAATTAAAACCAAAGGAAGATCTCCTTTATGTATTTGTCTAATATGCATATAACTGAACACGGACTAGTTTCAGCTCATTCCGAGGTATATCATTAGAAAATTTTAGTATCTTTGGAATTTTCCATAACAAGCAAAGGAAACTACCCAAATTTTTCAGAAGCCAAGCAAGGAGAAATGCTGTTATTATTTGTAGTATAAATTCTCTATGGAAATCCCACAATAACTATTACAAGATTCAGTTTGGACATGGATCATTTGGACATGGATCATTTATATGACTTACACAGTTCCCTACTGTGGCTGATATGGTTTATTTTAATTTAGTTAAGCTATTTAGTACCATGCCTTATAATATCCCATATACCAAATTGAAATATATATGTGTGTGTGTATATATATATCTATATAGTTATGTGCCTATGTATATATGTATGTGTGTGCATGTATATATGTATATACACAGTTATGTATCTATGCATATATGTGTATATGTATATAAATATTATTTATATTATATATATATATATATATATATATACTTTAAATAACTGGTTGAAAACTATATCCAAAGACTGTAGATTTTTAACTTAAAGGGAAAATTTTTGATTATGGATATCTTGGCTTCAAAACAAAAACCTAAAAGTTCTTTTTAAAGTAATATTGAGGGATCCCTGGGTGGCGCAGCGGTTTGGCGCCTGCCTTTGGCCTAGGGCGCGATCCTGGAGACCCGGGATCGAATCCCACATCGGGTTCCCAGCGCATGGAGCCTGCTTCTCCCTCTGCCTGTGTCTCTGCCTCTTTCTCTCTCTCTCTCTCTCTCTCTCTCTCTCTCTGTGTGACTATGATAAATAAATAAATAAATAAATAAATAAATAAATAAATAAATGTAATACTGAATGATGAGAACAAAAAGCCTCTTAAAATGGTCAATGCAAGCTTACCAAGAACACTAATACCATGTGTGAAGATTGCCCCTCTGTTCTTGGTACTCTTCAGTCTGTACCAGAATTATGGTCAGGTCCAGAAGGAGGTGGTAAAGATGAGGGAGGCTCTAGAAATGTAGGCTTCTGAATGCTAGTTTGACTCCCCTGAATAGACTCCAGGTATGGAAGGGTTGTAGAGGACAATACCAGTGGCTGAAACAGTCGTGGATGAGGGGAAATTCAATTAAGAGAGTTTACCAAAATATGATCTTCTAATTCACATTTGCTAAATAGTAATTAGATTTGGGAGCAGGACTTTGAGGTTGAATATTTAATTTTAATGCAAGAGGTAAATTTTAGTGCTCCATTCAACTTCCTTCAAGATATCGAGACTAGAGTCTAGATTTTAGGTGGCTTTTCTTTTATTTCAACTTCATCTCTATTTATCCCACTCCTCAAACAGCTTTGCAATATAGATTCTACTATCTTTATATTTAGAGCTCTGTGGGTTAGCTAAGCTTACCAGAGAAAGAGAGTTTATATTTTTTCCCATAAAGATTTCCAGCTGATACAGCACTGTTTGTTGAAAAGACTACACTTATCCTTTGAATTAGCTTGACATTTTTTTTCAAAAATCTGTTAAGGTGAATCAATAAATAAAGTGTGGTACATTCTGACAATGGAATATTATTCAGTGCTAAAAATATGTGGGTTATCAAGCCATGAAAAGACATGAAGGAAGCTTGTATATTACTAAGTGAAAGAAGCCAATCTGTAAGTGATACAAACTGTATTAGTCCAACTACACCACAATCTAAAAAAGGCAAAACTATGAAGACAGTAAAAAGATCAGTGGTTATCATGAATTGGTGGGGGTCGAACGGGTGGGAGGAAGGATGAATAGGCACAGCACAGATGATTTTTAGGGCAGTGAAAATACTTTGTATGCTATCATAATGATGAATGCATATCACACATTTATCCAAACCCATAAAATATACAGAACTGAGAGTGAACCCTAAATCAAGCTATAGACTTTGGGTGATAATGATGTGTCAATGTAGGTTCATAAATTGTCACAAATGTATCACTCTCTGGAGATATTGACAGTCGAGGGGGTTCTTTGAGAGTAGGGGTATATATGGAAAATTTCTATACCTTTCTCTCAATTTTTCTATGAACGTAAAAGTACTCTAAAAAAGTCTTTTAAAAAATCTATTGACCAATATACATGGATATATTTCTTCTTAAAAAATTATTTATTTATTCATAAGAGAGACACACACAGAGGAAGAGAGGCAGACACAGACAGAGGGAGAAGCAGGCTCCATGCAGAGAGCCCGACATGGGACTTGATCCGGGTTCCCCAGGATCCAGCCCTGGACTGAAGGCAGCACTAAACCGCTGAGCCACCTGGGCTACCCATGGATGTATTTCTAGACTATTCTTTATCATCACCTCATGTGTGTTTACAAGATCCTGATTTACAGAAGTTTTATAAAAAGTCTAAAATTCCAGCAGTGTAAATTTTTTAACTATGTTAGTATTTTTTAATGCTTTGTATATATTCTTGGTTATTTGCCCTTCTGTGTAACTTTTAGAAAAAGTTTGGTATTTCCACAAGTGTGTTATGGAGCTATGATTGAGACTGCAGTGAATAAAGGAAATTAAAATTCTTAAATTAATGAGAGTTCCAGAACATGAACATGATATATATATTGTTTTCGTTATGGAAAGGTTTTTTTTTTAAATTTTCATTTTAATGTTGTAAATAAATATAAGGATATTTGATTTTTCTCTTTCTTCTTGAGTTTTTCCTGTAAAATATTTTTAAGATATTTGTCTATTTCATTTGGTCTTTGAATTTATTGCATAAGGTTTTTTATAATATTCTCTTATTATTCCACTAATGGCTATAATATTTTCTGGTTATTCTATTAGTTAATTCTTATTATTCTGTTAATGAATAAATTATTCTATTTATTTCTTATCCCTATATTGATATTTTTTCTCATTTTTACTCTTGATCATTTTTGTTGGAGTTTTATTTCTGTATTGGTATGGTATAAGAATCCGTTTTTTGTTTTATTTATTTACTCTGTTTATTGTCCATGTACTGTTTCAGTATTTTCTGTTTTTATTTTTTGTTTTATCCAAGTCTCTACTTTAGGTTTGATTTGCTGTTCTTCCTAATTTCTAAATGTGGAAGGTTAGAATCATTGCTTTTAGATATTTCTTTTTTCATTCTAACATTGCAAGTAATTCAGTAAATTAACTTGAAAGCACATCTTCAGCTCTATCCCAAGTTTTTGGTATGGTAGATTTTATTTTCATTCATTTCTAAAATGTTCTAATTTTTCTGATCATTTCATTTTGGCTCATGTCTTATTTGGAAAGGTTGCTATTTTTAAATACAATTTAAAAATATTTGGGGATTTTTCAAGTATATTTGTTATTGATAACCTAATTCAATTCTGTTGTGGTCAGAGAATGTTTTTGGTAAAACGTCAATATTTTTACATGTCTTATTGCACAGCATACAGTCTACTTTGGTGAATATTCCATGCGCCCTTTAAAAAATGGCCACCCTGTTATATGTTGTTTGGGAAATTTTATATATGTAAATTAAGTCAGGTTCGTTGGTAATTTTCTCTGAGCATTGTATATATTTCCTGATTTCTTTACTTACTTCTTTATGGACTATGGACACGTGTTGAAAGCCTCAAATTTATTGTGAATTTACTGATTTATCTTATTAAGTCCATTAGATTTTGCTTCATATACTATGAAGCATTTTGTTGGTTTATGTACTTTAGGATTTTTACATCTTTTATATAAATTCACCACTTTACAACTAGAAACAGCCTTCTGTTCCTGAAATTATTGCTTATTCAGAAGTCTACTTAGTTTGATATTAATACAGGCACTTTAGCAGGCATATGATTATAATTTACATGATCGGTCTTTCCAAAGTTAGATATATTATGGTGTTATTTCACAAGGCAAAACTCTCCTTTTTTAGTTCAGTTTAACGAGCATTCACAAATGTTCTCCATCATGTTTTCCCATCATAATCAACATATAGACTGTGTTCTACTCAAAAAGTGCCTCACAGCTACTTGTATTGATTCCTATTGCTGATGTGACAGATTACCATAAACTTCGTGACTTCATAAGACATTCTCTTACACTCCTGGATATAAGAAGTCACAAATAAGTCTTCAGAGGCTAAAATCTTGGTGTCAGCAGCATGGTTGCTTCTCCAGGAGAGAAAAGCTTCCTTACTTCATCAAGCTTCTAGAGACCTCTTGCACCTGTTTGTTCTATGGCTCAAGGCTGCACCTTTCATTACCTGGCCCTTTCCCTCTGATCTTGACTACTCTTGTATCCTTAAAAAGAACCTTTGTGATTATTTGGAGCCTATCCTGGGGATCCTGGATAATCTCCTTAACTCCAGATCTTTAATTTAATTTGCAAAGTCACTTTAGCTCCACAAGGTAGCATTCATAGTTGTGGGGATTAGGGAGTGGACATATTTAAGGACAATTATTTGCCCACACTGCACCACACCCCTTGAAGACCATCTCCCCGCCCCCCCCCCCCCCCCCCCGCCAACACAGCTCCTGACAACTACACTTCTAACTTCTGTTCTATAGCTTTCTTTCTTCTGAATGTCATGTAAGTGAAATCGTATACTCAGTAGTTTTTCTGTGTCTATAAAATGGTTTAGAGATAGAGTCTTTTTGTGTGTGTATATTTCAGTAATTTGCTGCTTTTTTTTTTTTTTTTTTTTTATTTGCTGCTTTTTTAATGTTGTTTTATTCCATTGTGTGAGTGTACCACAGTTTGTTTATTCATAGATTCATGGACATTTGTGTTGTTTTTAGCAATTATAAATGTACCTTCCTATAAACATTTGTGTACAAGTGTGGGTTTTTTTTTTGTAGATAAGTATTTCTATTTCTCTTGGATAAATATTTAAGAGTAAGAATATTTATTACATGCTTTGAAACGGTTTCACCATTTTGCATTTCCGTGAGAAATACACAAGAGTTCCAGTCATTTTGCAACCTTACCATCACTAGGCATTATACTAAGAGTAAGCAGTTTGTTTTTATTTTTTAATGCAATTTAGCCCTTCTAGTAATGAGTAGTAATAACTCATTGTGATTTTGACTTATACTTCCCTAAGGAGTAATTGTGTTGAACCAATTTTTATGTGTCCATTTCTATCTTTATAGAAGTGTGTCTCTGCAAACAATATAAAGGATATTCTCAATGAGCAAAGAATTACTGGTTGCTAGTTTTTATTCTTTAAGTGCTTTAAAGGTTTTAACTCCACTGTTCTGACTTCAGTCTCATGTGTACAGTGTTCTGGATTCTTTCATTATTTTATTTTACATTTTGTGCCTCTGTATGTCAGGTTTTCTTTTTCCTATTTTTTTTCTTTTTCCTATTTAAAAAAAATGTATTTATTTGTTTATTTGAGTGGAGGGGCAGAAGGAGAGGGAGAGAGAGAATCCTGAAGCAGACTCCCTGATGAGTGTGGAGCCTGATGGGATGCAGGGATCTGTCTCACGACCCCAGGATCATGACCTGAGTCAAAATCAAGGGTCAGACACTTAACCCACTGAGGCACCCAGGGGGCCCTATATGTCTGGTTTTCTTTCTCTCTGGATGCATTTATGATTATTTTCCTTCTACCTTTGGTTTCCAAAACTTGGTTATGATGCCTAGGTTTTTTTGTTTGTTTGTGTTTGTGTTTTTGTTTTTGTTTTTGTGTTTTCTAAAATTTCCCCCAGTGTTCATTGGCTTGGGGTTTCTGAGATTCTTAGATTTATGGTTTGTTGTCTTTCATTAATTTTGGAGCACTCTCTCCTATTATCTCTTCATTTATCACATATGCCCCATTCTACCTTTATTCCTTTTGCATGAAGGGTCTAATTATGTATATTTTAGATTCTATTACTTTCTCAGAACTGTTTAATGTTTTCTTATTTCTTTTCTCTGATATTGCTTCATTTAGTACTTATGGCTTTTCCATTTCATTCCCGTCTTTTAAAAAAATCTCTTTTTCATGAATGTTGTTCAGCTTTTCTACTAGACTTGGAAAAAAAATTTAAACATAGTCATTTTCTCTGATGATTCTAACACCTTTTATACATTACTATTTCTGGGTCTTGTACTATTGATGGTTTTATCCTTTGACAGTGTTTATTTTCATTTCTTTCCCTCCCCTTTGTGCTCTAAAACATATCACATTTTAATATTATGGTGAAGTAACTAAATATAAGGCACCCCAAGTTATCACTTATTTTCACAGTTTGGGGGGCAGTGCAATTAGAATTGATAATTCCCAATGATAATTTTCTTTTTTTTTTCCTTTTTTTTTAAATTGGTGTTCAATTTACCAACATACAGAATAATCCCCAGTGCCCGTCACCCAATCACTCCCACCCCCTACCCTCCTCCCCTTCTACCACCCCTAGTTCGTTTCCCAGAGTTAGCAGTCTTTACGTTCTGTCTCCCTTTCTGATATTTCCCACACATTTCTTCTCCCTTCCCTTATATTCCCTTTCACTATTATTTATATTCCCCACATGAATAAGAACATATAATGTTTGTCCTTCTCCGACTGACTTACTTCACTCAGCATAATACCCTCCAGTTCCATCCACGTTGAAGCAAATGGTGGGAATGGGTGACGGGCACTGGGGGTTATTCTGTATGTTAGTAAATTGAACACCAATAAAAAATAAATTAAAAAAAACAATGGAATATTACTCAGCCAATGATAATTTTCTACGAAAAAGTGGTTCCCCAAAACTCCTTTTCAGTTTACTGATGTTCAAAGATGGCACTATACTGATGCATGCTGCTAAACACATAGCAACAGATAAATAATATAATAATCTGAGCAGGAGGGATGTTTAGGTTTCTTTTTCACAAGGGATTATTTAATATATATATATATATATATATATATATATATATATATATATATATAACACTCTCCAAATAATAGGTTAAATTACAGGCATTCTGACCTCCAAAGGCTTCACCTTTTCCTGTTACCAAGTATTTCTATAATTGTCTTTTATATAGAATTGCAACATGCTATCTCATATTTCTGTGTGTATAAGATTTTTTCTGCCTGCTTGACTCTAATCCCTTTTGTGCCTGGTAATGTTCTATTCAATTTTTTACACAACCACATTGATTACTAAAGGGTCTATCACATAGGACAGATTCGATTTGAATTTGCTAGATTACATTAATTTTATTTAAAAATTAATACTATTCTGATCAAACCAGTACTGACACTTTTCCTAAGCTGTTGTGTTATTCATTCATTTTTTTATACAACATTTCTTAGTAATATATCATGCATTCTATTCTGGGAGCAGCTGGCACAATATCTGGAATAGATGTAGTGCATTGATTCTTGACTACTGGTAAATAACAGCTGGCAAAGTACATAATTGGGTAAGGAATAATAATAGCAGATAAAGTTGTATCTGCTCTATTCCAAAGGAAATCCTCAAAGAGACACAAAACTCATATTATTCCTTTTTTAATGTACCCAGATCCTGGCATATTTTGAAGGGAGATCTAGAAATTCTTTCTATAAGTAATAAAACAATTGAGACTTTATCTTTTTGTATCTCACTACTTAACTCACTGAAAAACACCTGTGGTATATAGATGACCAGTGAGTGATTGATGAACTTGTTGACTTAAGGTCAATTTATATGATATAGCATCTTTCCAAATAAGTAAGGTAAGTACAACTTACAAAGTGGATTCTAGTGCTAAAGAGAGTAGCCGAAGCACTGATGGTAATGAAGTCCCAGCTATCATACTGAATGACCACAGAGGATCACAGAAGATGGCATGGCAAGCTTTGAGTTTGACAAAATTAAATACTGTTTTTGATAAACTTTGCTAACCCTACTTCAAGGAAGTTAGGTTTATACAGAGTATACTCCAGTAAACCAAACATCTTAGGTTGCTACAAAAATAGAAAATTCTGAATTTAAAGATAATGAATCTAAATCTCTACTATAAAAGTACTTTTGAAAAAGTTTATCTACTTGAATATATAATATTATATCCTTGCTCAACAATCAGAGTGTCTTAGTAAAGAAAATTATATGCAATCTGGCACTACAGAAACCCATCTGCAAAAAAAGAGAAAATTAATGATTAGCTGAGTGAAACACAATCATAGAATAATATAATTTTAGGGATCATCTAGTCCAATACCCTTAATTTATACATGCAATAATCAAGACCTAAGCTCACAAAGAGAATTTAATGACAGGGCTAAGAACTTGAGTCCTCTAGATTTCAGATCAGATGTCTTTTCTTTTGAATCATCTTGTAAAACCATTGTGAGCTGATATTTATGTAACCCTCCTGTGATGATTGCACTGAAAACCAGGAGTAGGAATATATGTGGCTCTGCAATTTTATGTATTGACATAGTTGTTGGCTTATAGCTACTCAAGTAGAATTTGAAATTTTTCCATACTTATAGTACTTTGAGAACAATAAAATAACAGTGACCAAAGCCCAGATGTCAATAGTAAAGGAACTACACCTGGAGGAAATGTAGGTTAAAATGTGGCATAATGATCTCTAAAGACAATGTAATAGTTCTATGTGAACATATGCTAATATATGTTCAAAAGAGGTTTTGAAGTGAACCAAAAGCAAACCTACATACTACCAGGCTTCTCTCCATAAAAAAAAAAAAAAAAAAAAAACACACAGACAAACAAGCCAAAAAAAAAAAAAAAAAGTAAAAAACAGGTTTCAGGACAATTGCTATCTCAGATATGCACAAAATGTCAAATGGATAGGAAAACATGAAGTTTAGAAAGATAGACATGGAATATTTGCTTAGAATTACCGCTGTGAAGTGAGATTAATGGGAAGGGAGACACCGTGTGTGTGTGTGTGTGTGTGTGTGTGTGTGTGTGTTTGTTTTGTATTTACTTCACATTTCTGTTTGTTATTTTAATACTATAAATGTCCTGTCACTACTTTTTAAATAATGTTTTACTCTAAAATGGTGCTGCAGGGATGCCTGGGTGGCTCAGTGGTTGAGCGTGTGCCTTCAACTCGGGTTGTGATCCCGGGATCCTGAGATCAAGTCCCACATCAGGCTCCCTGTCGGGTGCTTGCTTCTCTCTCCCTATGTTGTCTCTCTCTCTCTCATGAATAAATAAAATCTTTAAACAAATGGTGCTGCAATTGAAATATGTAATCTAAAGAAGTCAATTCAGTAAGTCACTGGCAAAGGATATAGGTGTGTATTCATCTATTTCAAACATCATCTAAATGGCACAAAATGTGTCAGAGAGATCAGAGAAAGTGATAGGCTTCTAATAAGAATACAGATACCAATAGTTGTCCCAAAAAGAGCACAGGTTCAAAATAGCTATTTTTTTAAATATTTTATTTATTTGACAGAGAGAGAGAGAGAGTGGGAGAGTGCACAAGCAGGGCTAGGGGGCAGCAGGCAGAGGGAGAGGGAGAAGCAGGCTGCCCTCTGAGCTGGTAGCCCAACTCAGGACTCTATCCAGGACCCTGGGCCCATGACCTGAGCTAAAGGCAGACACTTCACCAACTGTGCCCCCTAGAAGCCCCAATAAAGTAACTATTTTGGAATAAAATAAAATTGTTAATTTAAGTAATTGGCAAATATCTTCAAAATCTTTAATGTTATACTAATGGTTCTATGGTATCACTTGTCTGTGAAAACTTCATTGGCACTAAATTGTGAGATTAGGGTAACCTCACTACCTTAGGTGGACAACTGAAAATGTTAATGTCTTCATTTTATCTAATTCCTCTCAAAATATGACTTATAACCACACTATAGACTTCAAGGCCTTCCAGAGGCATTGACTTCAACAGGTCTTCTCTACAATTACTAAGAGAAGGGTATCTGTTATTAGTTCTAATGTACTTTCTCTTCAATTAGATAAGACATCCCCTGGAATTGATCATGAACAGCTCTAAAGCAGAAATCAACTAATCTAAATTCCATTTCTATCCTGGTCCCTATTACATGTGTGGACTTGGATCAGTCACTTCATATTACTCTGTCTTAGAAACTGCTTCTGTAGAAACTAGAAGAAACCTGAAATTAAATAAATTTAGGTTTCAATTTCTATTTCCCACATAACTCTTGCTGATTTTCACACATTCAAAGATTGTTTTGAAAAACTCAGCTGAGAGTGGTTGTTGAAGTGATTTTATATTATTAAAATGGAATATAATGAGTTCACTTATCTGAATCTGGTCTATTCCCAAATATCTGTTGTATAGTGACTTTTTGGATAGAAGTCTATAATAGGTTAATTTAACTGAGAAAAACAATTCTTCCTTTCCCATACAAAAAAGCCCAAGTGTGTGTTGTTTTTTTTTTATATGACTAAAATTCTCTAACATCTATATAACTACTAATCAAAAATTTTTGGTATTAAGAAATAAAATATAAAGGATTTAGAGTAAAAATTACCCCAATGAGTATTTGTGATCCTCTTTTTTTTTCTATTTTTGAACACTGCTAAGACACTAACTTTAAAAAACAACTTGAGAGTTAATTTTTTGCTATTTAATGCTTAAAATTATTCAAAGTTTTCGCTGTCCACTTCAAGAAAGCCAGCCTTAAAAGACTGTTTGCTTTTTGACCTTCACTTTCTCAGAAGCCTGGAAGTCAGGAAAAAGTAGAGATCCAGTTAATCCCATGTTCTATTTACTGTTACATCTTTTTATTAAAAAATTGATAAATTCATCTTCTTCCTGTCAAATATTTTCTATAAATCCGTCATAAAAAGAATATAATCTACTTCAGAGTACCACAGCAGACAACTGTACCAACAAACACACACAATGGCTAGAAGTCATTGGTGAATCCCTGATTCCACCAGTGACAGGTAGCTATGAGTAGCACCAAGAACGACTGGGGCTTTGGGTTTTGGGATTTGTAGACTAAATAAACTTTTCACCTAAACATCATACCCTGTCATCACTATCTAAACATAGTCTGTTACAGAATGCTTTATGTCCTAGATCTTTGTTTTTGTGTTTTGTAAAGGATCTACTAGATAGCTCTTATTTATAAAAACACCCAATTTCATTCAGATTAAGACTTAGCTGTGCAGTAAAATCATTTTGTCAATAGATTACTGCAATTCACTGAGGGAGATGACTGCAAATTCATTATAAATGATCTTTCAATTATCCATTTTGCACAGTTTTAAAATTTCTTCACACATCCTAGGTTTGCTTGATACAGTTCTTTTTACCAAATCATCTTTTCTATTCACTTCGACAGATCTTTGACAATGATCAATGTTTTCCATTGAATCAATATGGTCTCGATATCCATGCTGATTGTGGCCACCATTCCACAGCAGAAGTATTTTTCTAGTTATTACATGCTTTACATGTTGAAACTTTCCAGAATCCACAACACTCACATAAGATATTAATTTTTTTTCATGCTTAGAAGTCTTCTGCATGAACTATGTTGATATATGTATGGAATTCTCATGAATTTTTAGCATTCACGTCTTTATTTTGATGCATGGAATTTGCTAGGCCTGTTCATTTTCTTCTCTCATAAGAAACTATTTCACTATTTTAAAAGATATTTTCTTTTAATAGTGTGAGGAAGACATTATTGATGATGCATATGTTTAAATATTGGGAAAATAAACTGTAGTTTTATCAAAACAAAAGCAGAGACATGATTGTGATTTACTGTACATCTTCCCACCAAGGCTTTCCCACACCTGAAACGCTAATCTGTGCGTTCACATTTATTGTAGTGGCCTTTCCATTCAGGGAGTGAATTCTGGAGATAAAAAATGTACATTAGTACAGGGAAATGTAAATTATGAGTTCAAATAGTGCAAGAATCTTGTCTTACATGTTCTGTTAACATGCCATCCAGTCCATCTACACTATGAATTAGGTTTACCAACTTCACATATATCTTTGTAATAATATGAAATGGAAACTATAAACATAATTAGAACAGAATTTACCCTACATCTCAAATATTACCTGCGTTTTAATAAACAGTCAAGCAAGAGATACATATTTCTGTGCACATAAAATTGGAAACATGTATTATACATAATCAGAATCTGTGATCGAGGTGATTACAAAAGAGGACCACATTTTCAAATGTGAATAGGCAGCATAATTTATGGAGAGCTATAATCACCATGATTCTATAAGACGGAGTGACAGTCTCCTAACTAGAAGTAACCGAAACAAATACAATTTGAGTTGCCCTCATCTGTCACCTTTGTGTTGCTTGTTCTCTTATGTGTCACAGACACATACCTCTCACATTACTTCATACCCCAGGAGCCCACACCCTTGGGGTCAGAGGTGATCAATAACTGAAGTTTCAGTGTGCAAATTATGGAGTCCTCACTACTATTTACGTAGCTGAGGTTATTTGTTCTTATTGAAAGAGCAATACAGAGATTCAAAGCAAAGATTCATATATATATAGCACATAAAGGGTTCTACACAAATCCTGACTCACAGAATATATTCAAATATATATTTATATATTTTCACATAAAGGGTTTTGCACAAATCCTGGCTTGCAGAAAGCTTGGAAGAAGCAGAAGTTCTTGCAGTGTTTCTTCTATTATTTGATAAGGAGATTTGCCCATGATGTCACCGGGGCTCCATACATTTCAAAATTGCATGATGCATCTGGCTGCTCATGTGGCTGGTCTGTCCTCTTCCCTGTGGGAGGCAATGTTTTATAGAAAGCCCTGACTATTAAGGCAGAAACAACTTCAAAGTATCTTCCCAGTATGCCATAGTTGTTCCTTATATTATACCATGAAAAATGATTTTGCTTTTTCCAAAAATAGTTTATGGCCAATTCATCCATCTAAGGCGAGGTGCATAGGTTAGTAGATTAATAGGAGGCCTATTTGAAGTGGACACAGGATATTAAGATCATACAAGTAAAAAGATGAATTCTGTAATACATAGAAAATATGATAAAACTCAGAAAAAGTAAGGTCAGGTTTGCACCAAATCTTAAAGGGACTTTGAAATAGGACTTTTGCAGTCTAGGACACACACAATTAAGGATACATTACAAACCATTTGTACTTTGCTGATTATTAAGACGATGTCATTTTTTGTAATGTGTTATGACATTATTCAGTCATATTTTCAGTAGAATATTGTTATGTATATTTGTGTGTGATCATAAACTATACTTGTCATATTCAGAATGTGGATTTAAAATCCAAGTGGGACAGCAACTTGCCCAGAACTTAATCTCAGGAGAAACTTAGAACTGAGCTGGTATAATGGAGTGAAGGCCAATTCTGCTACTTCGCAGCATCTCCTGAGACTCTGGGCAATAACGGGGGACACTGGTGGGAAGCCAATAGAGTTAAAAGTGTTCCTTCAAAAATATATGTATTTTTTTAACCTCGAAACTATGACAGTTCAGAAGCCTTAGAACACTTTGCTTAACTGACCTTCTAAAGAATGCATGGTGTAGTATGTTTATATCAATTGATACCAAAGATGGAAATTTCAAACAAGTTTTGGAGTGAGTGATGATGTGATGTCATCTGAACAGGGTGATGTTGTGGGAAGAAGCAGGACATTGGGGAGGGAGGAGGACCTCTCCCAGGTCACGGATGGAGATGTGTGCTTGCTTTCCCACTGGTATTGCTAGAGACTTCTATTCTCATGAATTTAAACAAGCAATTTGAAACACGAAGCAAATTCCAGGAATCTGTGTGCAAACGCTCATATCTACAGTTCTAAAGAAAGCCAGGCTGCCATTCTGTTTCTTAGAAGGTTATATTCTGTTACACACGTGGAAAAATTTCCATCTGGAAAAAGCCTTAACTGATTCTGTACCAGCAATTTCAGCTATTTGCTGTTTCATTAGCATATCATGTTAAGTTTATCTGTAATTTAATTATAAATTGATTAGAAAAAAAATATTCACCCTATCTTCTTGTTTTCTTTGTGTTATAATGTGTGAACAATTTAGGGGAGAATTCTAAGGCAATTCCCTTGTTTCAATTAGGCCATAAAATTGGATTAGTTGGTAGCAATGCAATAAACCTGTGCAAGAGTAGGCAGTTAGTTAGGTTCTAACAGGATGCCTGCAGGCCAGCAAAGAGGAAGTCAGAGGCTGGTCCTGGCCTCACTCCAAAACAAAACCACACGAAACTGGATCAAACCAGATAGGCCCAAGATGGCTGACAAAGCAGGGCAAAATTCACATTATTCCTTCCTTGTACTGCCTGACCATACTAAAATTTCCCCGCTGAGGATACTATGAACCCCCTGACTATATAAGGAAGAAATCCTGCATAACCCTGCTCCAGGAAATTCCCACCTCGAATAACGAAGAATCCACCCCTTTCTAGCTCTTCATTGACAGGTGTTAGTCAGTGAACAGCTAGAAACCCAAAGCCCCGTGGGTGTAGATCTCCCTGGAGCTCACCTGCTCTCACATCTTGAGAGTAAACTTTTCCTTTGCAGTAAAGCCTCTTCTGCTACTCTGACTCATCCTTGAATTCTTTCTGCAGCAAAGTCAAGAACTTGGCACCTGCTGGAGGTTGACTCTTCAGGGCCTAGCACACCCCAGGTATCACCTGGACTGCTTTATAATCTTCCAAGTACTTTTACATGTGATAAAGCATCGGATTCCCATGTTAGCTTTGTAAAACAACTATGTCGGTTATTATTACCCCAGATTAACAAGATTAGATGCTAAAGGAGAGAGATCAAGTGATCTCATTTTTAAGCTAGTGGCATGCCAATGCATAGAACCTAAATTTTGAAATTCTTAGTGAAGAGGGGACTCAGTCTAAACCAGTGCTTATACTTGATATCAAATGTCAAATGTCTACCGGGTTGCTTAAACTTGATTGCATATTAAAGTCAACAGGACAGCTTTTAAATCATGCTTAGGCATCACGCACACACAAATAAGATGGGGAGTTTTCAATACTAGTACTGCATTATAAGTTAATATTTATATAAATTAATATGAAAAATCAAAGACCCAGTAGATGATTGGAACCATCTAAACATTACTTGATTTTTGTCAAAAGCTCTATGTGTGTTTGGATACATGTTTTGTATGTGCATATGTGCATATATATATATATATATAGCTTATTATATATTGCTTATCTTATTCTTTCCAGCTTTTGTTGTTAAATTTTAAATACATGCTTCTTGTAACAAGTGAAGATTTTCTGGAATTCTGTCTTTAACAAATGACTTTATTCATATTTATTGTTATTACATATTTGTAGTTATTCCTGCCATAGGTGTTCATACATTTTTCACAATTTATCACTATACAAATTTTACTTAAAAATTTTTGGTACCCCAAAAACTTTAGCATTTGCTTAAAATTTTAAACTTCTAACACTATCTGGAGTCAATCAATAGACATAGCTTAACACATTTTCACTTTTTATGGTGTTCTCTTACCTTGTCTAAGATAATCAAGATAGTCAAGATTATAATTTATTAATTTTAACTTTCAACTTTTAGACTTAATAGCTTGTTTTATTATTTTCTTTCCCATCCCTGGTGCTTCCTTTATTCTTCCTGATTCATTTCTTTTTCTTGCGAAAATGTATCCTCCAGAGATTTTTTTTTTTAAAGAATCAATGGAAAGCAAAATTTCTTTATCCTTACATGTTTGAAGGTGTTATATCACTGTGACACTTGAGTGATAGTTTGACATAGATAAGAGCCCAGATGCAAGGTTATTTTCTTGTAAATTTTGTAAATTTTAAAGATATTTCTCTATCCTACATTTATATCCATTCTTAATAGCAAGAAATCTGATGGTAATCTGTCATTTATTGATAGGTAATCTCTAATTTTATCTTTGGAGAAAAAAAGTATTTTAAAAATCCCTAATGCTTAAAACTTTTTAGTATGGTGTGTCCAGGCACATTCCTGTATAAATCCATGCATGTGTGTGCACACTCACACACGTGTATGTGTTTGTGTGTCCATATGCATGTGTGTGAATTTGAGGAGTTCCTTTGTATCCTGCTTATTCAGTGGGCCCTTCCAATCTCACCTTTATATTACTTTTAATTTATAACTTTTTCTATAAGTCTTTCTTCTCCTTGGTTGGGACAATAACCAAAATAATTCTCAATGCCAAATCTGTCATTCATTGCCTGTTTTGCAAACACAGAGCTGAGTTCTCTACATATTTTTATTTGCCAGCTTGAAGATGTTAAGCTTTTTCAGTAGACATGCTACAGTCACATTGTAGGAAGGACAGATATTCTCTTTCAGGTTCTGGGGGTTCCTATGTCAGGTTCTTGCAGTATGTGGGGAGCTGTCTTTGGCTGGGAAGCCAGCAAGATCTCCTGGCATCATCTTGGTGCAGCTTCTCCCAGTGTCCCCTGGCACAGCTTTAGAGCAGCATGCTACCAGCAAGGCACCTTCTGTACCCAGCTGCCCCCAGAATAGGTCCTCCAACAGCTTTGCTGTACAGTGGTGAGAGGGGCACTTTCTGGTGACTTGTTTTCCCTGGCACACCCTCTCCGGGGTAATATCACTTCATGACTTCCCTTGGATACCTCCCCCAGAATCTTCAGGGAAGTTTTCAATGAATTTCTGGGCAAAGCATGTCCTATGGATGGATTCCCAGGATCCCAGAGGGGAGATCTGCATTGTCCCATGAGTAGCACCTAGAGAATTTGTCCAGCAGCAGTGATTTATGACTACCCCTAATAATGAGGTCTGGGTCTCAGCGTTGGTGGAGGCAATCCCCTTTTGGGTGTTTTATTATTCTTAGACAGGGTGCTTACACCTTATTTCTGCCATTCCTGTGTCCCATACTGGACAATTCCCTGTTAGGTCAATTCCATGTTAACTATTCTTTGAGCTTTCCATGTTTAAATTGGATAGTCTCTTCCTCTTTGCTGGATCCTAACTAATGTAGGGTACGCATTGGGGACCATCCCTTGAGATGGACCATAAAGATAGAATTTTGGAATTGGTTTGGCCATACCCTGAAGCTTGAGCACAGGGCTGAACTCTATGGGAAATGTGAGGCTAGTAATCCATGGTGCACTTCGGCATCATAATTCATCTGGTTAACACCTAAGGCTGATTGCAATGAAGTGACAGCAAATGTCTTAGGATCCCATGTGGCTGCTTGGCACTTGACTGTTATGGCAGTAGTGAGGACTATAAGCAGTGCTGGGTGGATTCTTTCAAGAGGACGAGGGTGATTATGAAAAGAAAATGACAAACTCAGATGTCTAAGTATCAGCTTGAGTCAAGGGCTGAGAACCAGAAGCTTCCATAACAGCCCAATAGAATTTCTTATTTATTCTATCTAAATGGCTAATGTTGCTAAACACAAAACCTAATAATGTGGGTAACTGAACTATAATGATGTCAAATTCAGTCTTGCCAACTTTCTCCTGTAAATGGCAGAGCATCCTTTGAGAAAGAATGGGATCCTAAAATTTAGAATAGAGGCACGTGTTTAAACCTGATGAAATTGATAATATTACATCCTGATGTCATTCTATGTCTTCCTTGTCAATGGAAGTGACTGAGCCTCTGTGTCTGAAAGTCCTGGGATAACCTCCCCTGCACAGATGACAAAGGGATACTAACCAGCAGCATGACAACCAAGATAGGCATTCAAATTCTGCAACTGTTGAGCCAAGAAGGCAGGAAGATAACACTAGATGTGTTTGAATCATCAGTACAGGCACACATATAAGAGGTTCTGGGTTCATCACATTACTTCATTCAACTGAATGTAGCTCTTCGTTGGTTGACTGAAACTTAAACTCCACAATGACCTCCACTTAAGAAGAGTGAGAGAGCCAGAGCTTTTTTGGAGTGATGTAGAAGAGAGAATCCAAAGAGAGACAGGAATGTTGTACTGGATTTACAAAATTAGAATTCACACATACTGCCTTAAGAAAAGTTAAACAAAGAGATAAATCTTAAATATAAGGATACAGACAGGTTGAAGTTAAAATGGAAAATAAGGGGGTGCCTGGGCACTCAAGTGATTGAGGATCTGCCTTTGGCTCAGGTCGTGATCCTGGTGTCCAAGGGTCAAGTCCCACCTCAGGCTCCCTGTGGGCCGCCTACTTCTCCCTCTGCCTACGACTCTGCCTCTCTGTGTGCCTCTCATGAATAAATAAAATCTTTAAAATAAGTAAGTAAATAAATAAATAAATAAAATGGAAAATAACAGATACAGTATGCAAAAACCAGTACTTTGAGTATTTTGTCTTTCAAAGCGGGACTTTAAAGCAAGCATGAAGTATCATGAGGGATAAGAAGGCATCTTGCAGGGCAGCCTGGGTGGCTCAGTGGTTTAGCGCCACCTTCGGCCCAGGGCCTGATCCTCGAGACCCGGGATCGAGTCCCATGTCAGGCTCCCTGTATGGAGTCTGCTTGTGTCTCTCTCTGTCTCTCTCTCTCTCTCTCTGTCATGAATAAATAAATAAAATCTTTAAAAAAAAAAAAGAAGGCATCTTGCAAAATGATGAAATGGTCAATTTACTAGGAAAATATAACCACTCTTAATTTATATGATTCTAATATAACTTGAAAATACATAAAGCCAGAAAATGGCTGAATTAAAAGAAGTACATTATTAATAGTGGAATATTTTTAATGTATTTGTGTGAGTAATTGGTGGAATTAGCATACAGACATTAGTAAGAGTTATTTCACAAATATGTCCTAATATGCATATATAATATACTGCACCCCAAAATTGCAGAATACAAAGTCTTGTCAAGTAGACTCAAAAAACTTTCCAAAACTGGCTGCATGTTAGACTATAAGGCTAATTTCAATAAATTCCAAAGGTTTTCAAAAGACTGAAATAATTTAAAAAGTGATTATAAGAAAGGCAACTGCTGTGAGAAAAACTAAAGGAAATTAGTATTGCCAGGGGAAAATAAAGAAATAAAAATATTTATTAAAACAACATACATCCAAAAATATGAATTCAAACAACTGACCTTTCCATTAGGAATATTTCTCAATGATTAGCACAGGGGATGAAATGTAACTCTAGCATAATGTGTGTCCTGGAATTCAGAAAACTTCACATAATCATCTTCATATAAATCCTGGTCTCTGGATTTTCAAATTCAATATTTGTGCTATGGGCAGAACATAAGACTTAACCATGGTTCCGAGACTAACTTTACACACAAACTTTCACTACTTGAAAGCAAATTACAGCTGATAAAAGAATAATGAAAGAATGAAAGGAGGAGTAAAAAATCAAAGAGGGGGATACTGATGTTTCTGCAATTATTAATATTGGAAAATATGAAATTTTTAAAAGAGTATTTAAAATATTAAAGAAGAACTATAGTAATATAATGACATTGGTAAGAGAGGAGGAATATATAATGTAGTTAGTAAACTCACTGTTTATATATATTTTTAAAGATTTTATTTATTATTTAAAGGAGAGTGAGTGAGCAAGCAAGAGAGAGAGAGAGCGCAACCAAGCCAGGAGCCTGATGTAGGGTTCTATTATCCCAGGACCCTGGGATCATGACCTGAGCTAAAGATGCTCAACATACCAAGGCACACAGATGCCCCTCATTGTTTATATTTTGAAACAATGAATGCTAATTCAATTGGAGATTTAATACAAGTTGTTTATTATAGTATGAAAGAAACCAGAAAAATGCAAGCAGGAGCAATAAAAAGGAGTAAAACCACTCCGGGGAGTGTGACTAGAGCTTAAAAGGGTGGTAGGAAAAGATGGGATCTTTCTGTCCAATGTACTGCTGTTGTATGGTTCATTCATGTGTGTGACATTTTGACTAGTAGAGCAAAATTTTAAAATAAATTTTAAAAAATCATTGATGAAAGGTAATATAAATGATTGTTTTAAAGGGAAAAAGGGAAAGAGGTTTTTGAAAAGCACCGTAACGGCATGAAAGGCCTTTTTGGAGCAATAGAAAAATCCTACATGTTGATGTAGATAGTTGGTATATGAATGTGTCTATCTCATGAAGCTGAACATAAGATTTGCACATTTTATTTCACATAAATTATACCTTAATAAATAAAATAATGAAAAAAAGTAGGGACACTATCTTGTACTCACCAGACATTGATTTTATTGCTTGTATACAGGGCCTCCACAAATATTTAATTTTATTAACACAAATAATCTTTCACAGAGTCTAACAAACCAGAAACATTCTATACAGTCAGTATGTGCATGTGACAGGGCTTACAAAGCACAGAAGACCTACAAGCAGTAGCTTAACAGAACGCTTCATGTCCATCTTCTTTCTAGTATCACAGCAGTATCAAGAGTCTGAGTTCACATTTTTGTTACTTTCTCTACTTCCTCATGTCTCCCACATCATGGTCACAAAATGGGTGCCTTAACTCTAAACATTGCTTCTGTATTCAAATCAGGAAGAGGAGAAAAGGCTCATTAAGTTCTGTTTATTTTATTAGACAATTCAAAGTGTATCCTGAATCCCCAGAATGAGCAAGCATGACTTTGGACTCTGTCATGGGGGGGGGGGAGGTGCAAGGGGGGTGGGGTTAGGAATGTCGATTCTATTAGCAAATCCACAGTAGGGCTGCAGTTGTGTGATGCTTCTTTATGTGTTATTGTCTTTTCTAGCAAATGTATTGTACATAAGTTACCTACTCACGGAATTTCAAAGCCATGGTAGATAGGGGCTGAACCATATGCTTTATTTGTTTTATTCCAAATACATGTAAAAGAAAAAAACCTTTTTCATATATTCAATTAATTAATCCTCATCAAGATATTTTCTTACATAAGACTGAGATCCTAATTAAAGACCTATTCGCTACACTCTAATCCCAAGTGAGTCTCCAAAGCCCTAAACAACACCTCTGCTTTGTGCAATGAAGTGCCCTAGGAGTAGTAGGTACCCAGCCTTGGAAGGCAGAAGCATAGTCTGAATGTCTATTATCAAAGAACATTTAAACACAAATTTCACAATTAGATGATATCTGAGTTTTTTCCAACTCTGAGAGTTCGTGAAAAAAAAAATTGAGTGCTCCCTTATAAAGGAAAAATGTAATCTGCAGTCCGACACTTTGGCATTCTCATTTTTCAATTATGGAGACCTGACTTCAAGAAATATAATGCCTTATGTAAAATAAAAAATGAATTCTGACCTATTTTCCACGTTAGGAGTGGACTGACTACAAAGAAAATTAAGTGTGACATACTTAGGAAGGGGAACATGAACTTTCCACAGAAGTAAGAATGTGGATCTGTCTTGAGCTTACATGGCATTGAATGAGGAATTCCCTTGATTTCACTCTGTGTGGTACAAATTTTGAAATTAATTATGTGTCTTCATCAAATATCCCAGAAACTTAACATACTATCATTTTAAGGTTTACATCATAATTCTTAGGGATGCATTAAATTATTCATGTAAACTGAAAAATTAAGGGGTGTCTGGGTGGCTCAGTTGCTTAAGCTTCTGCCTGCGGCTCAAGTCACAATCCCAGGGTCTTGGGATCAAGCCAGCCTTGGGGGTCCCTGCTCCACAGTGAGCCTGCTTCTTTCTCCTTCTGCCTGTTTCTCCCCCTATTTGTGCTCTCTCTCTCTCTCTCAGTCAAGTAAATGGGTAAAATCTCTAAAAATAAATAAATAAACAAAAGGAAAAATTGAATTTAAAGTAATGAATATATAATTAAATTAAATTTAAAATATTCTGAAACTACCAATCCTTGCAGTCAGTTACTGCTTCAGAAGAGATCCAAAACGTGTTCAATACATGTTCATTAACCATTTCATAGTTTTAATGGGCTGGGATGTTAAAAGACTATTTACAGTTACCTAATCTCCTTGTGCTGTTGGCAGAGTAGCATAGCAGGGCATAGCAAAGTACTTTGTACATATCAAAGTAGCTCATGATGTGGTCGATCTATCTATTTGTTATAATTAATGCTATCTTGGCGAGTAGAAGTTTGAAGGTGCCTCTCACTGATCCTGAAGATGATAACCATAAAGAAGGAAGGATTTCTTCATTTCAAGTCACTTCCATATTTCACATAGACAGACTTGGTTTCAAGTCATAGAAATTTTTAGGAGATGGACCAAGAAAGTTATATTGACTCAAACTGTCTTCCGCTTATTTGTCTCATCTCAGAATATGTTATTCTACTCTGCTTTTGAATGTAATACAATGGAGATTTTTTTTTCAATTAGTGAATATTTCACTCTGATTGTTATACAATTGTTGTTAATAAACAATTGATTATTTTTAAAAATATTTTATTTATTTATTCATGAGGGACAGAGAGAGAGAGAGAGAGAGAGACAGACAGACAGACAGACACAGGGAAAGGGAGAAGCAGGCTCCATGCAGGGAGCCCAACATGGGACTTTATCCCAGGTCTCCAGGATCACACCCTGGGCCAAAGGCAGTGCTAAACTGCTGAGCCACCCAGGCTGCTCTTTAATTGATTATTTTATCCAAAGAATTTCAAAACTACTGAAGAACAAAAAACTTACATGATCAACCTGAAAAGGATTTTTTAAACTAAAAAATAAAACATAAAACAGATATATTTGTAACCATTCTATATTTGTGCATAACAAATTGCTACAGAAAGCAATTTTTTGTATTTGTTTCAGAAATATAGTAATAGCTTTCAAATGAAGAATATGATTTCTTTTTTTTTAAGACTTTATTTATTCATGAGAAACACAGAGAGAGAGAGAGAGAGAGGCAGAGACCGGCAGAGGGACAAGCAGGCTCCATGCAGGGAGCCCGATGTGGGACTCGATTCTGGGATTCCTAGAATACAAAAGCCACTCAGTGACTAAACCGCTGAGCCAGTCAGGGATCCCCAAGAATATGATTTCTGATTTAGAAATTTCTAGCATGTTCAGACTGTGCTTTCACATTAAGGTAGGACAACACTGTACTTTTTGAATTACTAATGTTCCTGGTTCCAAAATTCTGCATGCAAAAGTCATCCCTGAAGCTACTCAGATGCAGTTTAGTTCAGGTATTCATCGTCTGAGGTATTCTGGGACTGAACCAGAATCTACAATACTGGTAAAAATTAAAATTGCCTTAAGAAAATTTTTTTAATAAACACCAAATATAATACAATTTCAAGGCATGTAGCATAGGGGTTGTAAAAAAGTGAAAGAAATATTAGAGAACAATTTGAAAGCTATTTATTTGAGCAGAATATACAATATTAGGGAACAATTTTAAAGCTATTTATTTGAGCAGAATATACTACATTTATTAGATAATTATTTACCATTTTTTGTGAAGGTATAATTTCACATTAACATTATGTTAGTTTTAGATATACGACATAATGACTCAATATTTGCATATATTGAAATGATCATTACAATAAGTCTATTTAACATCCATCAGCATACATGGTCAAGATTCTTTATTTTGTGATGACATTTAAGATCTACTCTCTTAGCAACTTTCATATTTTTTTCAAGTCTTTATTTAAATTCTAGTTAGTAAACACGTATGGTGAAATAGGTTTCAGATGTAGAATTTAGTGACTCATCACTTACATAAAACACCCAGTGCTCACCACAAGTACCCTCCTTAATCCCCATCACCCACTTAACCCAACCCTCACCTACCTCCCTCCAATCAACCATCAGTTTGTTCTCTATAATTAAGAGTCTTTTATGATTTGCTTCCCCCCCTCTTTCTTTTCCCTTCCCATATGTTTATCTGTTTTGTTTCTTAAATTACACACGAGTGAAATCATGTGGTATTTGTCTTTTTCTGATTGACATTTCACTTGGCATAATACACTCTAGCTCCTTTCAAGTCATTGTAAATGGCAAGATTTTATTCTTCTTGATGGTTGAATAATATTCCAATTTGTTCATATCTATCTATTAATATATATATATGCATACACCACATCTTTATCCATTCATCAATAGACTTTGGATTCTTTCCGTAGTTTGGCTATTTGTTGATAATGCTGCTACACTGGGGTAAATGTGCCCCTTTGAATCTATATCTTAGCAACTTTCAAATATGTAATATAGTATTATTAACTATAGTTAGCATACTGTACATTATATCCCAGTGACTTGACTTTTTTATAACTGGAAGTTTGTATCTATTGACCTCCTTCACCCATTTGCTCACCCTTCACCTTCCACCTCCGGCAACCATTAATCTGTTCTTTGTATCGATGAGCTTGTTTGCTGTTGTTTTCGCTTTAAATTCCATAAATCAGTGAGATCATAGGTTATTTGTCTTTCTTTGTCTTACTTATTTGACTGAACATAATGCCCCCAAATGGCAAGATTTCTTCTTTTATGCCTGAATAATGTTCCATTGTATACTACAACTTCCTTATCAATTTATCCCTCAATGGACAATTAGGTTGTTTCCATGTCTTGACTATTGGAATAGTGCTGTAATGAACATGGGGGGGTGTATGTCTTTTAGAGTTAGTGTTTTCCTTTTTTTTTTTTTTTTTGATAAATTCCCAGAAGTCTAACTGCTGGGTCATATGGTAGTTATTTTTTGAGGAACTTCCATAGTGTTTGCTATAGTGATTAACCAATTTACATTCTGACCAATAGTGCACAAGGGTTCTTTTTACTCCACCGCCTCACCAACACTTGTTATTTCTTGTCATTTTGGTAATAGTCATTCTAACAGGTGTGAGGTAATACCTCACCATTGTTTTGATTTACATTTCCCCAATGATTAGTGATCTTGAGCATCTTTTCACATATTTATTGACTATCTGTATATCTTCTTTGGGAAAAAAACTGTATTCAAATCCTCTGCCCATGTTTTACTTGGAGGTTTTGTGGGGTGTTTTTTTTTTGTTGTTGTTGTTGTTTGTGGTGGTTTTCTTTTTTGCTATTAAGTAGCATAAGATCTTTTTTTATGTTTTTTTTTTAAGGATTTTATTTATTCATTCATGAAAGACACAGAGAGAGAGAGAAGCAGAGACATAGGCAGAGGGAGAAGCAGGCTCCATGCAGGGACCCCATTATGGGACTTGATCCTGGTACTCTACGATCACACTCTGAGCTGAAGGCAGACATGCTTAACTGCTGAGCCACCCAGGCATCCTTTGTGGCATAAGTTCTTTATATATATTTTTATATTAACCCTGTGGGTATAAGATTGTAAATATTGTAAATATTTCCTCTCATTCAGTAGGTTGCCTTTACGTTTTGCTGTGATTTTTAGTTTGATGTTTGCTTATTTTTTAAAAAGGCACTTCCATGCCATTCAGATATTTGCCCTAAGTTTGCTACTTTGGTTTAGGCCACAAAGGAATCCCTTAACTTTAGTGTTTCAATATTTAAAACTGAAAATAAATAATGTTAAATAATTGTGGAGATTTCTGAAACTAGGCAGTACTTAAAACTAAAATAATAGAAATCTTATAAAAAACTCCATAAATTTCATATTATGCAATGTAAAAAATATATGTATTTGTAGATTTTTATCATTACAGAAGCATGCATGGCTTTAAATAGATAAAATCAGAATGCACGAGCAATTAGTTTAGGTTAGTTTTTCATTTAATATTCTATTATAAATGTTTCATCCAATGATGCATATCTTGATATTTTTGCCTTCACTAGCTGCATAATAAATCACTAATTTGATACGCTAAATTTTTTTCATTCGTTTCCCTTTTGTAAAGACTTTAGTTTTGGTTATCAGTCAGAAGATGCACACAATGAATGTTTGCTCCAATTTTCTGAAATAGTTAAGTAACGTATGTGACACTTATACAGATATAATATTTTTTTTTTTTTTTTTTTTAAAGATTTTATTTATTTATTCATGAGAATGCACAGGGAGGAGAGAGAGGGGCAGAGACAGGCAGAGGGAGAAGCAGGCTTCATGCAGGGAGCCTGATGTGGGACTCGATCCAGGGTCTCCAGGATCACACCCTGGGCTGCAGGCGGCGCTAAACTGCTGAGCCACCGGGGCTGCCCCAGATATAATATTAATGAGATATTATGCTGTAAATATAGAAGAGCATTTACAAATGTGAAAATATTTGCAATACATTACATGTTTAAAAAAGCCCACTATCATCGGTGCTGAGCAATCCTCACTTTTAAAGAAAAATTACACAAACATTTACATGCATGTCCATATACAAAAACATCTGGCAGTATGTAAACAGTAGAACAATGATCTCTAAATAGCAAGATTATTCATTTTTTTCCTTGTATATTTCTAATATTTCAAATTTTCTAGATGTTCTTTTTATTAGAAATATTTTTTTTTAGAGTAAGCTGATTTGTAAAACAGAAAAATTGGCAACTAATCCTGTTAATGTTGAGGTAGAAGTGGTGCCCTAAAATGTTTGGGCAAAGATATGGTGAAATATAGCAAGAGACATAGCTTACTTAATCTTTGACCCAGTAATTTTACTCATGAACCTTCATCATAAGAAAATAATTCAAGAGAAGCAAAATGATATATTAATAAAAATTTCAGTTGAAAGAAACTAAATAACACTTATATTTTCAAAATTAAAGTGTTGGCATGATAAGTTATGACATATCAATAAGAAAAAATGTTATGTAGTAATGCACAAATGCACAATTTGTAGAAGTATCATTTAGCAAATTTATTTCCAAAAAACAACTTATAATGTTGAATTAGTATTCTTAATATGTGCATAAACCTACCAAACTGATTTGCAGGAATTTATTCATAACAAAAATAAGTTGTATGCCCCTAAATATTTGTATAAAAGTATTTACAATAAGAAAAATTGTAAATAACTGGTGTTTCCAAAATATTTTCCACAATACACATGCACTAATTTAAAAATCTTTCTTGATAAGTATTTACATTATCTGTTATTTTTGCCCATTTTAGGCACTGTTACAATGTCAACAAAAATTTTGTGAATTTAGGAGTGTGAAATTGTTTGATTCAATCAACATTTCCCATATTACTGGACTGTCATCATTTTGTTTATAAATTTAAAATATTTCTGTCCATAATTTGCCTTTTTAAATTTTAGGTAACTTTAATCATTGCAGCTACTAACATTTTTTCCAGTCATGTAATATTATATATATTCATATTCCCTAGTATTCACTTGCCTTTTATTTATGATGGCTCCTATGACATATTACTTTTTAATTCATATAGCCAAATCAATCAAAATTTCTGCATCTAAGAGTTGGCCTTTCAAGCCCATACACCCAAATATCAATCCCACAAAAGTAGTCTCGAAGATTTTCTGATATGTGTATAAATATGAAGAACATTTATATATTTTAAGCAACAAGAATTTAATTTCGTGCATGATAAAACGAAGTATCTATTTTTCTCTAATTATAAAGATCTGTCCTGTTGATTTGAAATGTCACCTTCATCATAAGTTAAATTCATAAATATACATATCTTTTCGAACTTGTTTTGTCTATGTTATTGATCAATATTTTGAGTTAATACTACCATTATTGCAACAGTTTGAAACGTATTTTATGATACCCTTGTATAAAAATATTTGTAACGTGATATTGCTGCTTAAGATTCTTATTTTTTTCTTCCATAATTATTGATAGTTATATTTTTCCACATTTTCAAATTTATTTTTTGGTCACATGTAATATTTTTTAGTCACATGTAATATTTTCAGGTATCTTCACCTCTCCATACACCTTGTGTAGCTGTTTATAGCATTTATCTAAGGTTTTTTTAAAATTTTTTTTCTTACTTATTTTCGAAGGACTGTTTCTGTTTTTTGTGTTTTGGTTTTTTTTGTCCATCAATTAGGTCTAGTATTATGTTTTGCATTTTCTTATTAATTCCTTCATTCTACTATTATATTTATTTTATTGGGTATGGTTTTATCTTCATGATTTGAATACACAGTTCAGTTATTTTCAATCTTCTTATTTTAAATAAATGCATATTGAGCTGTAAACTTCCTTTGCAATTCCTAATATCTTTATATTATGATATTGTGGTTAGAAAATATGTTGCCACTTATGATTTTCTGACTTCCTGAGACTCTTTGTAGCCTAATATATAATGATTTATAAGTAATAGATATAAAATAATAAACATATTTTTACAAATTCTGTTTCTTGTAAAATATTTTTATTCTGTTTATTGCATATACTATGCTGTGCCTATGTATGCATATGTGTAAAAGCTCAAGCATACTTACTGTATGCTATACTTACACTTTCCATTCCTGCTAATTTTTGCTTAATTTATTATTAAATTAGATAGGGGTTTGTTATTGCCTCTAAGGATGAATAACTGAATATAAAAATGCAACTTTCTCTTCTTTTTCTTCTCGCTCTGCTTTCTTTTTCATAGTCTAGAAATACTTCAAGTTCCACTCTGTCACTTTCTTTGTCAAGCTACAATCACTCTCCAATCTAATCACCCAATTTGGTGAGAACAGCAGTGTGGGCAGTCTGTTTCAGGGAAATGGCTCTACTATCTGCTGCTCATGACAAGCATGGACCACAGATAGACAATTCCTGCTGAACAAAGTGTGCATTTAAAAGTAAGTAAGCTCCAGAAAATCCCCCAATGCTCCCCTGTCCCCCGGGCTCTTACTGATTCACCCTTCATACTAGGTCCTCTGGCCTTTATTGTACTGTCTTCCTGGGGGTTTCATATTGTAGCTCCTCAACTCTTATTTCTCCTCCAGCCTGGTTATTCTGCTTTCTATCTTTGAACGATTACTCAGAATTTCTAGTTTTCTGATTATACTTTCTTTTTTTCCCCCCAGATTTGCAATATTTTTTTTTTCAATTATTTCAGAGGCTTTGGGATAGAAAGCTAGATACAGATGATATCTATATCATGATATCTTGATACAATATACTTTCCACTCAGATGTCTAGAAGTCATTTTTAACATTTAATAGTTTAAAACTATTTTTCTTACTAGTAGGATTTAATTTTCTGTATACTGGTAACAGTCAAGTATAATTTAAATTATTCAAACAGCATTCACAAATACAAAGGGATTGAAATAGCAGACAATTGGGATGCCTGGGTGGCTCAGCAGTTTAGCAACTGCCTTCAGCCCCGGGGTATGATCCTGCATTTCTGAGATCAAGTCCCAAGTCGGGCTCCCTGCATGGAGCCTGCTTCTCCCTCTGCCTATGTCTCTCTCTCTCTCTGTCTGTGTGTTTCTCAAGAATAAATAAAATATTTTTTAAAAATAGCAGATAATCCTTTTTATGTGTAAAAAGCAAGCTGAAAACATCTTGTTTTTCAAATGTTGGAACACTGGTTGTGATGGCTTACCACGACAAGATTCAAATGTATCAGTATCTTTTCTTAAGTTAGCCAAAATTATTTTATGTAACACTTTTGTTGTTTTTGCTACCTCTGGGAGTTTGATTTTAACTGGACTTTAGGAAGAAAAAAGCACAATCATAGAATCCAGTAACTAAAATTAAAATTACAGAGCAATGTTAGTTCCTCATAGGAGATTATTAAAATGCTTAAAAGTCTAGGCTTTAAAACATAGAAAATAGAAAGATTGGGAGTGCCCCGGTGGCTTAGTCTATTAAACATTATGACTCTTGATTTCAGTTCAGGTCATGATTTCACGGTGGTGGGATTGAACCCTGCATTAGGCTCTGCCCTTAGTGGGGAGTCTACTTAAGATTCTGTCTCTCTCTCTCTCTCTCTGCCCCTCCCCCTGCTCTGTGCTCTTTCTCTCTGATACAAAAAATCTTTTAAAAAATCCAGAAAGGTTTCAATAACAAAACATGTGCTCTGAGCTCCAGAATATAACATGAAATTAAATAATAAATATTAAGGACACCTAAAATTCTCGGTATCCAAAACATCACCAGATTGTATTATTCCCCTTCGCTGCATTGTCACCACTTAGTGGGAGCTGGCTCCACTCTAACAGGTCCTCAGCAAGATTCTCCTACCTGCTTTGATCAGCATACTTCTCTCTTCCCCTCTTCAAAATCTTCTCCACATTGCCCCCAGGATGGTCTTTTCAAAACACAAATCTGGTTCCGTCATTCATCGGCATGGAACCCTTCAAGGGCTACCCCAAGCCCTTGGGGGAAGGATCACGGTCCTCAAATAGGTGTCAAGCCCTGCACGTGTGGTTGGGGAAGGTGGCATCACTTAGCTCCCATCTCTGTGCTCTGCTCCTTACAACATCTTATCCCAGCTACACTGGCGCTGTTTACTTTCTTGAGCATAGCCTTCTATTTTTGTTAATACGTCAAGGTCTTTATTTGGACAAATCTACCCCCAAGAAGCCAGATGGATAAATATTTTTAAATATCTTTCAAATTGCATAGAATCTTGCAAAATAATGAGTCATAAAGCCAGAATTTGAGTGAATGTGGGAAGCCCACGGAGATGGGTGGCCCTCTGAAATTAGCTGTGCCAGAAGGTCATCTGCTGACACAGGCAGATCTGCAGGATGCTTCACAGAGGGCTCGGGCTCAGCCCCAAGGGCCAGGTTTCACTCTGACTCTCAGATGGCACTTTTATTTGTCTTTTATAGCCCCAGTCATACACATAATGAATAATTCATTCCACAATTACTGATTTCTAGCTCCTTTATTCCTTACCTGCTCTGTTTATGACCCTTTCCTCTTCCCCTAGAACCATTTCTTGCTCATAGTAGGATCTTGATAAGCATTTACTGAGTGAGCGCACGCGTGTGTGAATTGATGAATTCACCTCTAAGTTCAGTCGATGGTAGTTGTCTTTCAAACCATCGAAGAAAATTTAAATCCAGACTTTCATTTATCTTCACTGTACCCTACGCAACTTGATATTTCAATCAGAGGTAATCTGTACTACAAATCAGGCTGATGACAGATTTGCATTGCTTACATTAGAAGAGTGGCAGGCACAGGGACGTGATTCTTGGGTGCCTTCTGGAGTCAACTCAGAGCTCCAGCACCTGGGAACACTGTGATCCTTTCAGTCAGATGCTTTAGCAGGAGCTACAGACAGGCTGTGGTTGACCTTTACATGAAAAGAAAAGAAGAGTTAGTATGGCATTTTACCAGAGCGGCTCTGAGAAAGCCTTCATCTCACAGAGATCCGGTAATTATACATCAGGCAGGGAGGCACAGGCCATCCAACCCCTTCAGGAACACCACAGCTTCCATGTTGTGTAAACAAGGCTTGCTTCCACCAGTCACTCTTGCACAGAGATATCACTCCAACACAAAATTGGTTTCTAAAAATACAATGAAATGCAGAAACTTGATAAAAGCATTGATTTATTACAAGTTCCCACAAACATTTATTCACATGTCTGGTTATTTGTTATGTATTTGGGAAGGGCATAGCTATGGTTGCATAGGAAATCTCTGTCAAGGCATGATTAGGTTCAAGCAGAGGCAGGTTAGATTTCATTTTTATTTATCCTCTGGTGAAAAAAATAATCATTTGTTAGCTAGAAAATAAAATGGCACATTTCAGGTGTTTTAGAACCCACATACATCCTTCAGTATAGACAAACGTTTTGACACACATTTGGAACAGATTCTGTGCACCATTGAAATGGTGCCCCTGGGGTTAATGAGGCTGAAACTAGCAGAAAGTTCTAAAGCTTGATTTCCAGAGGAACATTTGCCACCTAAACAGCTACTGTGTCTTTTCAGACAGATCCCACTAACAAATCCACCAGCTGTCTCCACAGAAGCCTGGGCTCGAGGTCAACTGTTGTGGTTGCAGCTTTCAAAAGAGCAAGACCCTGCGTCCCTCACCTGAGGGGCCAGCCCCAGCCCCCATCCTATTTATCTCAGCTCTCAGGGCAAGTCCACAGCCCCTTCTCCTTGTCCTCAGATAACCTCTTAACACCAGGGGTTGAATTTTGCCTCCTTCTGGTGTTTAGTTTCCAGCCCAATTTGAACATGGGATGTGTGTTGGGTATATGTTTGCTCAGTGTGCTTCCTCATGAATAGTCATAAGGTCCCCCTCCTTTTCATCAATATGCATGCGATCTCAGCCCCTGTGATTATAGAAAATGTGTTGTCTCCCCCTTCCGGGAGGTGGTATGGAGGCTTGCCCCTCTGTCTCCTCTTTCAGCTGCCCCTGGAATAAACCCTTCCCTTTGCTGCAAGCCTGAGATCTCACGGATGGGCTCTGCTGCACATCGAGCAGACAGTCTTGGGTTCGGTTATACCAACATGGTTATGTTGCTACAAACCCGAGTGGGATCCATTCCCAGTCCTCCACAGCTGGCAGATTCCTTTACGTATTCATTCATTCGATCGTAATCAATCACAGTGTACTTAAGACACTCCAGTCTTCCAGCATCTGGAGATGATTCCAAACTCCTTATTATCTTTTGCAAAATGTGTTTTGTATGGATTTTCTGTTTTGTTATCTTTTCCTCTGTATCATGCCATGTCCCCAGATGTCCTGTAGAATGCTGAGTTCGTGGAAGGAGCCTTGAGCCCCTGTTTTCTTCATATCATAATTTAGATCACTGGGTCCATAGTTCGCCTCTGGAAATGCATCACCGGGACTTCACTTCATCACATATCAGAGATGATTCTTTTTTTTTTAAAACACAGGTCTTGAACTCACAACCCTGAGATCAAGACCTGAGCTGATGGGACACCTGGGGGGCTCAGCGGTTGAGTGTCTGCCTTTGGCCCAGGGCATGATCCCGGAGTTCTGGGATCGAGTTCCATATCAGGTTCCCTACATGGAGTCTGCTTCTCCCTCTGCCTATGTCTGCCTCTCTCTCTATGTCTCTTATGAATAAATAAATAAAATCTTTAAAAAAAATATCTGAGCTGAGATGGAGAGTTAGATGCCTAACAGACTGAGCTACCCAGGTGCCCCTCAGAGATGCTTCTTTATCCACCTGGGTCCTGCCAACATTATGTGTTCATTGTGTGCAGGGTTTATTATGGTCTTTTGTCTTATTCCTGTTTTGTCCCTGGAAGCCAGCATAAGTCAGGAGCATACTTAGCAGTGTTGACTATATCATAACTGGAACCCACTATATATTTTCTCCAGGCAATTTTGCTCAGGTCTACTCAGGAGTGGAAGATAAGTTTCTGTCAGCTACATTAATAGGGATGACAAATTTTAATAGCCCGCAAATAATTTGTCTGAAGTCTGTTTGGAACATAATATTAAATAATATATTTGCTCAATGATGTTTAACAGAACTCTTGACTTTCCCAGAATTGTTTTCTTGCTGGTCTTTTTTTTTTTTTCTCATAGATGTTACTCCCATTCACTCATAATATGCCACAGTTTCTAAATTTCTTGATCTAGAGAGTTCTTTATACACTTAAACAAATATTGAGTACGTCAAAGAGCTTTTGTGTATATAGGTTTGTGTCTCAGATACTTTTCATATTATAAATGTACCACATTACAAATTATAACTAAAGACATTTAAAGCATAAACGTACATCCCATTGGCCACAGGGGTGAGGTTATCATCTCAGGGCAAAAGGCTGCTGGAGAATTCTGCTGTAATCTCATGAGAAATGGAAATGAAAAGCTCAAATGACCCCATGGTCTTGTACTGAAAATTGTGTTGACTTTGTTGTTCTTCAGACCCAGAACCCATTTTGGGAACTGCTGCTATGAATTATACTTTATTTCTTATTTTCTTTACCCCTATATATCCAATCCATCAACAATTCCTTGGCAGGTCCAAAAAATATATACCCCAATCTCTCTTATTCACTCAACCTCTCAGGTCTTGAAGAACCTTACATGAAGCCTGATCTATCATAGAAGGTGAAGGAAAGGTTTCTTTAAGATCTTCATGGATGCCTGTGGATGCCACTTTGTAAGACAAAAGGGACTTACTCTGATTGATTAAGTTAAGGATTTGGGATGCGGAGACTATTATGGATCATTGGGTGGTACTGATATGATCACAAAGGTTCTTATGAGAGGTAGGCGGGCTCTTGGAGTGAGAAGCAGCCAAAGGAACATGGGAGTAGTGGGGGAAAAAGGACATGTGGCCGAGGGTCATGAGCCAAGGTCTGGGTGCAGTAGCGATCCTGGAAAGACTAGATTCTCCACTGGAGACTGGAGAAGGAAAGTGGCCTTGTCTACACCTCAGGTAAGGCTGATTTTGGACATTGGGCTGCCAGAAGTGAAATAATAAACTTGTGCTTGTCTTAAGCCACTAAGTTTGTGTTAACTTTTTACAGCAGCAACAGGGAACGAATGCTTCTAAAGAGTTTCCCTGCTTCCCTTCCTTCCATGTCAGAGGCTAGTAGTCCACATCGCAGCTGGCCAGATCTCTTCATAGTTGAACAAACTCTTTCGCATCCTCACTTAGAATCTTCCCACGTTCCTTCTCTCCTCCCCAAAGAAAGCAACCTCCTTGCCTTAATTTGGATTATCCTTGAATCAACTCTGCACTATCTAGCCCAGGCAGAGCAAGACTCCTTTTCCACAGCTCCCCCAGGACTCACCACCCAGCACTCAGCACCCTTCTGTCTCTCAAACAGGTCAGCCCAGCTTCTGCCTCCATGTCTTTGCCCTCGCTCTTCAATCTGCACAGAATGCTGTTCCCCATCATTTGGGTACAACCGGTTCATTCTCATCATTCAGGCCTTGGTGCCAATCACTCTTCAGTGAAGCCTTCCCTGAATGACCTGTGTCATATGGATGCATCGTGTCCCTCCTCAACCTTGGACACATCATATTTCTTTTCTTAGTTAGTGGCGATAGCAGTTCTCACCACCTGGAACTACGTTTTGCTTGCTAGCTTGTTTTATTTATTCTCCACCACTTGCCTCAGAGATAAGTTCTGGGAAGCAGGCTTTGTTCACTGTGACAGTCACAAAGCCAGGACAGGGCCATGCACATAATAGAGGCTCAATAAACAAGTGCTGAAATAACGAGTTGGCATTCTGGCACTTTCCTTGAGCTTTGTGCTAATGATTTAAATGAGCAGGTTCCCCTAGAGGACTTCAGAGAGAAACAAGCTGCTGCATTATTCCTGCCGGTTGGGGTTGGTCATCTCAACATTCCATGAAAGCAGGTGCCCAAGGAAGCTAGCAAATCGAGAGAGAGCTGGGACTTGGCTTTTTGCTGCCTTTCCAGTGTGGCTCTCAGGACACCCAGGGATATTGCCTCCCACCCCCAGTGTATGGAGAGCCCCTCCGGACTCAGTGCAGAGGGTTGTACCTTCCTTCCAGCCAGATCCCTTTCTTCGTGGAGGCTGGGGTGGCAGACCTTTGTACCCAGCAGGATGGGCACGGGCCCTCCTTAGACCTCAGCCAATACCTTAAACATTTCTCTTCCCATTACTCTTCTCTTCCTTAAATGCACTGTAGGGAAAGCCTGTCAGATTTGCTGATAAAATCTCTCAGTTGGGAGTTCACAACCCTGGAAAACACATCTGATCAGATAGTGTGTTCCTCTTTTCCTGCAGCTGCAGTGAAACATTGCTAATTTGTCTTCTATGGATATGAAATGTAAGATTATTCTGTGAGATCAGAAAATTTGAACGTTCTTGGAGTCACCCAGATCTCTGTGCTCCATCTCCTACTGGCTTCCCCCCCACCTGCCCCTATCTGCCTTCCCCGTGATTGGAAATGGTGCAGATAAACTTTCACTCTTTCAAAAATTATAGTCTAAATAAAACATTTTCCGCCACCCACAGAACAGCAAAGGGCACTCTTCATCTCTCGGCAGAGCATTTTGTAAATTGGAAACATATCAGTGACAATTATCAAGGAATAGTTTTCAAAACGCACTCCTTTCCGCAGACTCCAGCAATTCTTCTTTCAAAAAGACATTAACCAAAACCGGTGCTCTGAAAATGTCATTTGGAGCATGCAATTGAATTAATTTATTTGTTTTATGATATTTTACAGTTAGTCATGTAAGAGACTCTCGCTTTTTTTTTTTTAATCTGCTCGTTTAGATAATGCTTTAAATGCCATAAATCCCAGCTATGGGGATAAAGAAACTGTATGAGAATACCAATATCTTCTAAATATAGCCTGGTAATAATGAGCTGGACAGACTATTTATTTTATCTTTCATCTGGCACACGGCTTCCACTCCAAATATGAAGTCTCCTTTGCCTGGTAATACTTGTATTGTGGAATTAATTTTGCAGGTGGGAAAATAGAGAAAAAGCTACTATAAACTTGAAAGTATATAAAGTCCTTCTTGATAGAGGCACATGCAAAAAAACAATCTTTAGTGAAATCCCTCAAAGACATCTTAAATATCTTTGCTTGTTGGAGATGGAGTGGATGGAATTATGCAGAGTGTCATGCACAGCCCCTTGATTCTTGGGGCAGGGAAATGAAATACATTTTTCCCTAATATTTAAAGCTTGGGTAGATATGTGGTAGGTTGAGACTCCCCTGCCCCACAAAGTAATTGCACCAAATCTAGGATGCTGAAATATTTAGCATGTTCCACAGGTAGAAGGTTATCCCCTTCCCCCTAAATAGTACTTCCATCACTGTGAATAATCAAAAATTTTAAAAGTATAGGTTATTCTAGAGATTATTAGTCGGGTGCCAGGAAGCCTGGTGACAAGTCCTGTCCTCACCGCTAATGGGAGCATCCCTCAGGGCATCATTTGGAGAAGTTTTTCTGTCTAGGAGACACTGTGTCCTCAGATTTCCAGGTTTAATATTTATCTCCCCACAGATATTTTTCCTAAGAAAATAAAAGTAACTTCTGGCTATGTTTTAATAGAAAATATACGTCTTTGTTTCTTCTTTTTTCCCCCCTTAAGGTCAATCTAACTTTTATATTAACTGGAATCTAATCACAGAATTTTATGTGTGGATCAATAGTTTTAAAAATATTTATTTGAATAATATCACTAAAGTGTTGTTTAGCAATCTTTGAAAGTATTTTATAAATTATTGCACCTGTAAAAATAGCAAAAGGGAGCCTGAGTGGCTCAGTCAGTTCGGCCTCTGCCTTTGGCTCAGGTCATGATCCTGGCGACCTGGGATGGAGCCCTGCATCGGGCTCTCTGGTCAGCAGGGAGCCTGCTTCTTTCCCTCGGCTGTTCCCCCTGCTTGTGCTCTCTCTCCCTCTCAAATAAATAAAATCTTAATAAAAATTTAAATAAAATTAGCAAAATCTGATGGAAATTACACATTTAGTATTCCAGACATTTTTTGATAATGAAGAAATATCTTCTCTTCATTACTCTAGATTATTATTTATTTACATCTGCAGCTTGGAACCTAGAAATGAAAGATATCTTTGAAATCTCATTTAATTTTTAAGGATTACATCTCAAGGAAATAGTCTGATTTGTGATTTTACTGGGAATATCATTTCCTTAGCCATAACTGCTCACTAAGTTTGATGCAATGATCCCCATTCAGGTTTTCCCACATTGAAATATGAGGAAAGAAAGACTGATTCGCAATGCCCCATTCACTATCTACAAGTGCCTATCTCAGGGGATAGAGTAAGTTCATTCCCCCTTCATGAGAAAGCATTATACCCTGTACTTCCCTTTTGACAGTACTCATCACACGTATATGATCGTTTGCTTGTGTGAAGGGTGTATACCCTCTGGTCTGTAATCCCCAGAGAGTCCAGTTTGTCTGTTTTTGCATGAGCAGCCTGCTGTTTGCATCTTTTACTCATTCAACAAGTGCTTATGCGGTGTCTGTGATGTGCAGGGTGTGATTACAGACAAGAGAGATTTAGGAGTGAACAAAACAGACAAAAACAAAACAACAACAACAACAAAAAAAAACCCTGCCTTCCTGAAATTGGCATTCTGAGAGTTATTCTTAGTATTTCAACAATTTCCACATTTCACTGCTTTCTTTGGATGTTTATTTTCCTACATACATTTTATCTAAATTTTTAAGGATTTTATTTATTTGAGAGAGAGAGGGAGAGCACAGGGGGTGGGGAGAAGCAGACTCCCTACTGATCAGAGAGCCTGATGTGGGGCTTGATCCTGGGACCCTGAGATCATGACCTGAGCCAAAGTCAGATGCTTAACTGACTGAGCCACTCAGGCACCAGCCCCCCAACACATAAATTTTATTTTATTTTATTTTTTCATAAATTTTTTAAAAAGATTTTTTATTTTCTCAAAAAAAAATCCAGCTGAAATTTTAAATGAGATAGCATTGAGTTTATAAATTAATTTAGAGGAAACCAATATTTTTATAATCTGTTATCTTATTGATTTACTGTGATGTTCTCTGACCTTTTATTCAGATCTTCCTTTATGCCTTTGAGTATATTTTTTCATTATTACACATTTTACTATATGCTTATTTCATTTCTATCATTTCACTATAAATAAATTTTACTGCTTTTTTTTGTAATTTATTCATGTTCTCAATGAGTGTGTTGAGCTCCCATTAATTACCGCACTTTATCTGATGATTATGCTGCATTCATAGATGAGGCTACCACCTCAAGTAAGGGTGTTTGTTTTTCTTTTCACTGAAAATCATTAGATTGCTTGTTTTTGTTTTCAACATTGGCTAGGAATTCTATTTTCTGTTGAACAGTTCCGGTGGAATAAACATGCTTGTTTTACTCCCCTTTTAAAGGAAATGAGTGAATAATTTGGTGTTTGAAACACAACTTTTGCCAATTTATGGAAGTTGTATTTTATTCCTAACATGCTAATGGCTTTTTAAAGTTATAGACACATGTTGAACACTATCAAATGCTTTTTTTAATCTACCAGAAAATTATATGACTTTTCCCCTTTAGTCTCACAAGTTGTACTGATAGGTTATTTATTGTTGAATTATTTTTCCATTCATGGATAAATACTACTTGATCATTATTATTTCAAACACTGTTGGATTCAAACAGACAATATTTTATTTCTATCTGCATGTATAAATTAAATAGACCTATGATTTTTTGTGCCTAGATTGTTTTCATCTGTTTTAAAATCAATATTTTATGACTCTAATGCAATGAGCTCATTAAAATTTTTGAGAATTTTTGCAATACGTTGTTCAACTTGTTTTCCAATTGGCAAATTGTTCAGATGATCTATTTTTGACCTGACAAATAAAATTTTCTTTTCTTTATTTATTTTTAAGATTTTATTTGTTTATTCGTGACAGACACAGACAGAGGCAAATTTTCTTTTAAATACATCTTGCAAATTCCTATCAGTGACTATCGAGGAATAATTTCTTGGAAATAAAAACACTGGGATAGAATTATTTAAATTTTAAATATTTTATAAATGTGACCGAAATACCCTTCACAAAGCTTCACACTGCCATCAACATATTCTGAGAGTTCCTGCTTCTCGATGTGTCCAAGTATGCATTACCAGAAAGGTATTTATTTTTTGCAACATATCTGTCAAGGATGGACTCAAGCCAGTCCTGCCAGAGTGAGAATCACAGTTCTTACACTTACTGACTAATCTCATGGGATTGTTGGGAGATTCGATGAGTTAATAATGGAGAATTGGGCAGTGCTCGACACATAATATTTGCTGTTCATTTGCTAGTATTTTACAGTCTGAAATATTATCATTTTGACTAACATTTCTTTGATTTTTCAACGAGAGCAATTATTTATTTATTTATTTATTTATTTATTTATTTATTTATTTAAGATTTTATTTATTTATTCATGAGAGACAGAGGGGGGCGTGCAGAGACACAAGCAGAGGGAGAAGCAGGCTCCATGTAAGGAGCCCGACCTGGGACTCAATCCCAGGTCTCCAGGATCAGGCCCTAGGCTGAACACGGTGCTAAACCGCTCAGCCACCTGGGCTGCCCAAGTATTTATTTTTGACCTGTGTTTTTTTTCTATAGTCTTTTCAGATAATTAGCTCTTTCTTCTGAGTTACTGTTTCATCATGAGATGTGTGCACTTCCTATAAATTAAGAAATTCGGTGCTTGCTATCTCATTTAGACTGTGAACTGTATTTTCATTCACCGATGACATTTAACTAAAGTCATCATATATTTTTAATTCAGTAACTTTAAATATTCATAAAATTAAATGTATCAATTATCTTTTTACAGCTTTTGCCTTTTTATATGTTTATACATGATAATTACAAAAAACATTCATACTTTTTTTCTTGAACAGTTAAGTTTTTATATTTTACTTTTAAATTCTTGATCAAACTGGAATTTTGTCTCCTAAGTAATAAGATAGAAGGCTAGCTTTATTTTTTCCAAATAATAGTAATTCCAAACTAATAAATTTATGAAACATAATTACTCCTCACACAAAATGACACTGCACCATTATCTGAATTTCTGCATTTTTTGGGGTCTGTGTGCTCTGTATCATCCAATAAACTCTTTGTTCCTTCTTTATCCTAATAACATTAATCTTCGTAGCTTTATACTAAAGTAATATGGGGAAGTGCTGGCCCACCAACATTACTCCGTGTTATCAAGTATTTCCAGATGAAGTTTAGTATCATTTGCCAATCTCGTCTCTAATATATTTGCATTTGAGAGAGATTTGTGTAAAGTATGTAAACATTGTTTCACATTTTATGATCATGAACGAATGGCTGATTTAACAGTGAAATATACATTTAACCGGTTTGCAAAAGTTTCAGAGATATTGATTGCTCTATGAGGCACATGCAGGTTTGTACTTCATGCGTAACGGGCATGGCCATGACACCAGGTCAAGGAACTTCAACCGAAGCTCAGAGATCCACATGTTTACAACTCTTTTTCATAGCAATTTCCAGCTCACAGTTGTTTACCCTGTTGGCTCCTTTCCTCATAACATTAGCTCACATCCTCACCTAATTTGATGGACTGTCCTGAGATGCCTCATTAGGGTTACAGGATGTTGAGCAAACGTCTCCAAACAATAGCAGACTATCCACAGCTGAAAAATTTGGCCCTTGCCCCATTTTGTTTACAAACATAAGTTCTTTTTGCAAGTCTCAGATTCACTTGTTCAAGTTATCTGATGAAATTAAAGGTATCTCTAATGTCCTAAATTTCTTCACTCCTGACCTTGAGGAGGAGCATTTCTGACTTCTTAATTAGACATCCTTTCCAAGCAATCCACTGGAAGTTCTGGGGACTTGACTGTGATAATTCTGGTTCTCTCTGTCTCCTTGGCGGAGCTGTTAGTAGTGTTTTCCTCACCTCACCCACTGTCTCTACACTGACCTCTGCCCCCAGTCCACCTGCTCACATCAACTCTACACTAAGAGTTATCTTTTTCTTGCCTTGGACTAATCATCACTGCCTCTGGAAGGGCCCTTGAGGGCTCCTGATAGCCACTTACACTAAATTGAAACCTCTGATGCTAAGACCCATGACAATTTTGTGCTTTGCTTTAGTCAACTGGTCCCTCTTCTTGGTCCATTCCACTGTTTCTGCTAAACAAAATCACTTACACATATTAACCTTTATCTCTATTGTAGAGGGATTCTCTCTCTCCATACTTATCCTTGCCTTCAAATTTCTCTTCTAGCCTTGTTTGACTCTTGAAATATTTCTTATTTCCACTTTCACCTCCTGTCCATTTCTGCAAATCCTCTGAGTGCATGTTTGTTCCTACTTTTTCATGTATTTATTTATTAAATATTATTTAACAATATTGTATCCCAGGGAAAAAATCTGTCTCCAATCAGAACAAAACATGATATTAAAAATATTAACCAATCGTGATGAGCATTGAGTGATGCATAGAATTGCTGAATCACCATATTGTACACTTGAAACTAATATAACACTGTATGTCACTTATACCTCCAATAATAAACTTTTTAAAAAATAAACAAATTAACAGAGCAAGTTACTTCTCTTTCTCATCTTCCACAAAAAGGAAATAATGTTGCCCACCTCATATTATATGAGGATTATGGGAGTTACATGTGTAAGATATTTAGAACATATCTACCAAGTTCTGTTTTCTCTATCTATCTATCATCTATATTTCTCAGTGTTCATTCATTTTATTAGCTATTGTCGCCATTACTTCTCCAAAATCTAGCCCAGATCTTAGCATATAGTATGTGCTCAATTAACATTTGGCAGGTGATATTTACTCATGAATGAACAGTGATGCATTGATATGCATCCTATGGCAGTGTTCTTTATGTATAGGGACTTTGGTAAGTGTATATAATACAACTGAATATCTTTATATTAAGATATACCTTTATAAATGCCCACTGCTACAAATTAAAACTTTTTGACAGTGTCAGCTGCTCAAACTAGTTGGCTTGTAGCTGTAATGATAATGAATACATATGTCTCCATTAATAATAAGACAATTAAAAACACAAAATTTTTACATGTTATAGTACCATCACAGTTTTAAAAAATAAGCTATTTGTTTCAACTACAATTATATCTTACATTCAATATACATATCCCTGAAATTTTTTGAAAATTCATTATGTTAAAAAATTAGCCCCATAAAAGGGCATTTACAATTATATTCATTATTTGATTGATTCTTCAGAAGGATGATTATATGGACTTAATTTAAAAATATTTATTTTTTTACAGTTTTTGGAGATACTATTGACATATAACACTGTGCACAGTAAAGGTGTACAATGTATCAATTTGATACCCTCTCATATTACAAAATGATTACCAACATGGGTTAGCTAATACCATTATTTAGTCACATTATTATTATTTTTTGTCTATGTATGCTAAGGATATTTAAGGTCCGCTCTTTCAACAACTTTCAAGTATATAATACAGTATTGTTAATTACAATCACCATGCTGTACATTAGATCCTCAGAATTTATTTGTCTTATAACTGGAATTTTCTATCCTTTGCAAATATTTCCTCATCCCCCTAACCCCCAGGCCCTGCAACTACCACTCTACTCTCTCTATGAGTTAGGATAAAGAAGCTATAGTTAGAGATATGAATGAATATTATTCAACTATGAAAAAGAAGAGAGTCCTACCGATTGCAACAACATGAATGAATGTTGAGGGCATTATGCAAAGCAAAATATTTCAAATTAAGCATTTTAAATAATTTCAACTTAAAGACAGAGACCTTTCCATATGTTTTTCTTTAATATGGCTACTTTATCTTTTTTAAATAAATAAAGTAGAGGTAGTATATATATATATATATATGTATGTGTGTATCTATGTATGTATGTATATATGTATGTATGTGTATATATGTGTATATATATATATACACACACACACACAATGGAATATTAGCCATCAAAAAAGAATGAAATCTTGCCATTTGCAATGATGTGGATAGGTGGATGGAACAAGAGGGTATTATGCTAAGCAAAATAAGTCAGTCAGAGAAAGACAAATATCATATGACTTCACTCATATGTTAAATTTAAGAAATAAAATAGATGAACATAATGGAAGGGAAGAAAAACATAAAATAGGAATAAAAACAGACAGGGAAACAAATCATAAGAGGCTCTTAACTATAGAAACCAAACTGAGGGTTGCTGGAGGGAAGGTATGTGGAAGGATGGGGTGATTGGGTGATGGGGATGGGAATTAGGAGGGCACTTAATGTGATGAGAATTAGGTATTATATATAGTATACAGGCCTAATATATATTAGTACATATATATGTATGTATATATATATATAAGCCTGTATACTAATATATATATATATATATATATTAGTTTCAGGGATAGAATTTAGTGATTCATCAGTTGCATATATATACTAATATATATATACTAATATATATACAACTAATATATATAATATATGTATATATATATATATATAACTACTTCTATGAAAAATTTGAGGCTGCTTACATACGTTTTTCCAAATTGAAGCAATCTTCCGAATAATTATAAAATAAAAATAGAAAGCAAAATTGTCAGACATAAAAAAATGCATTTTATAACATCTAACTAGAGATTATAAATGTATTCAGTGAAAAAAGATGGCTTCATGTACATTGTCAATGGCAGAAATGTAACATTTTTGAAAAACATGAACAGTAGGTATCTTCTTGGAACTCCTGTCCCCCTGAAAAGCCCACTCAGACAGAATCACAATATGAAAGAATTCTTCTGCTTCATTTCTTCAAGTTTTGTGGTTTATTTATTGTTTTAAAATACTTTTTTTGCAATACTAATAAATCCTCTAAACAAGTAAAAGCATGTTGGTAATCTTTTAAACTGAATTTATTCTCACAATGAAGTATCTAAAAGTACCAGCAATTGCTCACCCCCTTCTGAAAGTTCAAGACAGTGTCCTTTCATGATAAACTGTAAAAATTCATATAAATTATGCAATAATTACTACTCACATAAAGCAAGTCTGTAAGTTACTTTACATTCTTTAAGAAGCCATAAATATCTCCAAATTGCAAAATAAAATATAATTTGAAAACACACTTACATGATCCTATTTCGAATGGGTATTTATTTATTTATTTATTTATTTATTTATTTTTATCAAGCAATGCATTTCAACAGTTGAAAATGTAAGAATAACCTGGTCCTCTTCCTAGGTGTTGATCATCTTTCACTGTATTACATAAACTTCTGGATATTTTGAGGACAAGCAATTCACATTGCTTAAAATACACTTGCTTAATCAGTTCCATCAATCCCAAAAGACAATCATTAGCTGACCTATAGATTTTAAATTAATTTTAGACAGTAGTGTGGTCTCACTTTATCTAGCAATTAATGTAGATGATCGTCAGTCAAGCCTTCAGGGGTACTTCTCAATCGATAGTGAATAAAAATTGCCTGAAAATCACCTGGGGGATTGTAAAAATAAACTAGAGGAAAACAAAGAAAAACAAAAACAAATGCAATCTAACTTGTTCCATAGCCAAAGATTCTGATTTTATAATTAGAGGATGAGTCAATGTCCACTTAGATCATTCTAATACAGCTGGTCTCTGGGCCACAGATTTTCCAAAATATGCATTTAAATATTTAAGAAAATTTCTTTTCAATTTCACCATCAATCTTTCTCACAAAACAAACATATGCTTTATGATCATTTGTACACATTTCACTTAATTGATGCCTTAATATTATGTATAGACAGCTTCTTTGAAACCATGTGACATATTCCATAATGCCAGGGATTTTTTGGAAAGATCCTGCTCTTCTTTTTGGTACACTCTATATATTTCTTTTTAAAAAATGTCCTTAATGACTGATGACAAGTACTTTAACAACTGTTTTGAGGGGCATTTCATCGGTGTTCAGAAGATTTTAAAAATAAATTTAAAATTCAATTAATACACAGATGAATCATGAAGATATACCATGAATAAAGGGGCATAATTAATCAAATATTGAGGTTTACCTTGGCTAAAATTTTTATTAAAGGAAGTCTCAATCTACATAGTTTAAGAAAATCAGGGTTTAAACTTTAAGTAGCTCCATGTGAAGAAAACAGATGCTCTTATGTGTGTATTTTTTTCTTTCTAAGCAGCCAGAAACTCTCTTCCATGCATGTGTCTGCCAGTGGGTAGTGGAAATGAGAATCTTCCCCACCTGCTTATCCCCTCTTCCAGGAGGGGAAATGAAAGGTCAGAGCAGTGATTTGCCGGCTACTTGCAGAGCCGGTGTATTTGGTGGCTCTCAGCTAATCTTAGCACCAGAGATTTCCAGTCAGGAGAAAGTTCATTTCTAAAAGAAGGCAAAGTCTTTGGAGACTGGCCAGGCTTGTAAAAAATAATTCCATTGTTCTTAGGCTTCTTTCTTTATAAAAAATCTAATCCATAGATTGCTGAAGTAACTTCGGAGCATTAGTTTTCATTGTGTGCAATTGCAAAGTTTTGAAGGCATCAGTGTAAGGGAAGGTAAAATAATATAATGCCAAATAGAAGGAATGGATGCATGGTGCATTAACACATACATACATACGGGGAGCTAAAAAACCAAAATGGCATTTTCATTGACTGAATATGAAGTATGTGTGGATTATTTTGTACACGTTATTTAAATTAGCCTCAAAACAGTCCCAAGAGATATGTATAATTACTCCATTTCATTGACCAGAAGACTGAAACTAAAGTAGACGGAGTAACTTGTAGCTCTTTGTGTGGGTGGAGAATGTTCATTCTGCCCATTAATCCACTTCTGTGGCTCTTCCAGACAGTCTACAATTGTCTCGGTTACCCACATTTTGCATACTTCCAGTGATGGAAATATTGCCATCATCCCCATGTTACAGGTAATACAACTGCAGCCCAGGAAACCTGGGTGAGATGTCTAAGGTTGCTTGGTGGGAGGGAAACCAGGAACCCACCCCATCACTCGTCAAACCCACCACTGTCTAAATCCGTGCTTGCTGACTTCTACGCTGGGCTGGGCTTTGAAGAGATGAAGGAAAGAGGCCACTGAACACCCCAAATATGTGCCTGTGGTTGTGCTCCTTGGTGCCTAGTGTGGTTCGTGTTGATGCCATATGTCTGTTTGCTATAGAGACTGGTATCTTACCATGGAATGAAACATTTTCCCATCATTAACTAATTAGGGAGCTTATTAAAAAAGATCCCCTCTGGTAGAAACCCCAATGCAAACTGACCAAATCGGAAAAGGAAGTCACCTTATAAATTTCCAACATCAGGACAATAAGTTTCTTGACTCAGATTGGAATAGTTGAATAGTTGAGAAAGTGCATTGCCAGTCATCTATTGCATGCAAAGAGGAGGTGGATAATTAATTCAGATTTTTGTTGGCTGGCATTTTGAAAGCCTGGTAGTAATCTTTGTGTACTCTTAAAGAGTATGATTGTAAACTTGGTTTTAATTACATGTGTTAATAGGGTGGTTAAAAAAAAAAGAATCTGCTAAATTATTTACAAATGATAAATTATGGAAAGCCATGCTGGCATGGCTGAGTGATGTGTTCCTGCCAGAGATTGTAGGCAGAGGGTCATTAGTGAGAGGCAGGCTCTAAGACCATCAACATCGGACTTCTGCACAGATTACTGCTTCTTCTGTGATACCTGTATTTACACCTAGCTATTGGATATATGTACCACTCCATGTGGCTGTGTGGGGTCTGCTGAGTGAGGACCTGAGCTGAGAGGCCAAAGCCTGGGTTTTGGGGTGACACTGGCTAATCAAGGTGGTGATTACTTATTCATTGAACCTAAAAATGTCTTCTACTTTTTTTAAATGATAAATACTCACTAGAGGCTGAATATGTGAAGCTGGAGAGAACACAGACTGTCCAATGAAGTGTTCAATCCCGGCAGTAAATGAGCAATCAAAGTTAGCAGAGCTAGTTTAGCTGCCATCAGGGAAAGCAGCAGCTATAACAAGACATTTAAAAAGAAAAAAAAAAAGGGGGAGAAATCCTTTGAACTCCACTAAAAGATCTATTTTATTTTTATTCTCCCTCTGTAACATTAGTCAAGCACATTATCTGTGCTACATAGCTGGGGCCTGATAAACACACATATGTGTGGAATTTATATCAATTTATATTTGCTTACAGGAAGTTTTCCATCTTAAAAAGTGCAAGATACACGTGGAATAAAATTAAAATAAATTATCTTTTCAGAGCCCCTGGATGCCTCAATAGGGTAAGCATCTGCCTTCAGCTCAGGTCATGATCCTGGGGTCTCAAGACTCATCCCCACATCTGGCTCGCTGCCCAGTGGGGAGTTTCCTTCTCCCTCTGCCTCTCCCCCTCTCATGCTTTCTCTCCCTCCCTCACTTTTCTCAAATAAATAAATAAAATATTTTTTAAAAATCTCTATCTTTCCTGTTTGCATAATAACTTTGTTTCAAGTGAAAATTTAATGAATTTTGGGCTGAAACTAATTTCTTTTGTCTCCATAATGAGTTATTATGGAGGTGGAAAGGATTACTAAGGACACAGTGAAGCATGTCTGTGCCATGTCCCCAGTTTTTATTCCTGAGCTTTCAGTAAGATGTATTTGGCTGTAGGAATTGAAACACCACTCAAGTGGCTGAGAGAGATATTTGTTCTATCTCGCGCCAAGAAGCTCAGAGATGGCACAAGATCAATGGTGTCTTGAAGAGCCAAGGTCTCTCCATGACTCCACTGTGCCATGCTCAGGGTTGGCTCCATCTTCAGACTGGTAGCAGTAGGGCTGCATCCATGCCTACCTCTCATGTGGACACAGTGTATGCAGAGGGAACTCCAAAGCTATCTCTTCTTATAAGCCTCTCCTCGGCATGAAGAAGAATCTTCTTCAAGAATTTCCCAGCAGACCAATTCGATCCATTTCTGGAGGTGGGAGGTCAGATTCTCCATGGAAAAAAAAAATTAGAGTTTTCTCAGGAAGGAAAAAGAGTTTAAGTAACCAACAAATGTGTGATGCCGAGTGTTAGAAACATGGAATTATATCTTGGTTTGAGTTGGTTGTTAGAAAATGTAAGCAATCCATTCTGGGCTACAATCGATGTGAAGCAAGGTATTAGCACATTCTTTACTGAACTAGAAGCTACTGTTTGGTGTAAGGGCATGCAGTGGTCAGCTGGAGAGTCTTTCTGCTGTTCTGATTACCATGACTAGGGAAGGTGGCCATAGGCTTCCGATGTAAAATGTTTAATTGACTTCCTCACTGGGGTTGCCCTCTCGATTTATAATTACTAATTCTTACTAAACTTCCAAAATACATGTTCTGCTCAAGTAATTTGCCCTTTTGAATTTCTACACTAGATTTTGCACATTGTGAAGGCTTTATGTGAACTATGTACCCATCCACATCTTTGCTGGAATAAAAAGATTATGTAGACATATAGCTTAACAGAAACTCACTTCAGCGCTTTTAACTATGTGATTTCTCCATTCTATTTCTTTAGAATTTACTTCAGTTTGGGCTCTGCTGACTTGCAGTCTGCCATATTGTTTCCCCCAGTGTCAACAGAGTTTTGATTTAGTTCAGTACTGCTTCTGCTTGCCAGAAGCCACACTTCTTGTCCTCAGTGAATTCCACAATTTCCTTATTTCCTGTGGGAAATGAGTAGATGTCTAGCAACAAGGTCAAGAAAGAGAAAAATGTTCTGGGAAAGCTCATGTTTTGACTGTCAAATCCACACACATAGAATCACAGAATTTATTGACTAACAGGGAAAAATCACATATTACCTGACCCCATATTTATACAACTGCTTTTGAGATTATTGGTGTAATGGAGCATCTCCAACAAATATTTTCTCCTATTTTTCTCTCCCCTCCAAAAAACCCCTTCGATTTCTATTCTTTTTTTTTTTTTCTTTTTCTTTTGCTTGTTTTGTTTTGTTAATTTTGGGTGGTGGCAAGGTGCTTCTACTTGCCTACAGGCTCCTTGTTGACTATTCAGGCAATTTCCAGCTTGAATATGAAGGCAAAAAGAAATTTAATAGAATTTTCCTGTAAGTTTGCAGAAATATTCATGGATTTACAAGTGCTCCTATCTGTGCTAATTCTGACTACAAATTGTTAACATGGGTTTATAAATGTTACATGAAAACCCATCTCATTCTTAGTCTGACGTTCTCAAATTTATGTAGAACGTCACTTTCCTCTGTCATCTTGAGAAGGCCGAGCTCTGACTCCAGTCTGATAAAACGAAGTGCCTTGTGCTGGTGTTTGAATGACTTCAGCGGCAGGGTTTCTTCCTCAAGGGTCCCATGAGTCTTGATGCTGCCTTTCGCATCTAGGAGATGGTTTGCCCAACCCAGATCCAGGAATATGGAGAGATTATGCCTATGGCTCCCTTTGCAGAGACTCTCTGTGTTCACAGCATTTCATCCTTAGGCTCAACATTTGCCAAACAATGATTTTAAAGAGAATTAATAATCGCCCTTAGGGTTTTAGAAAAACCCATCCCCCGATTTCAGCTCCTATGAAGATAAGGGACTTCTCCTTTGCCACTCAGCTTTAGAACTTCTGAACCTCACATGTCTCCATGGAAAATGACCTGGTTCCTTGCTTTTTGCCTGAATTTAAATTCTCTGAAGTCTGTCTTTAAAATAGCTGCACTACGGGCTGCTTCCCCGTTATTCTCACTAAAGTGAAATATTATTCTGACTGCTGGCTGGTAAATGTTCGAGGAGCATGATGTAAATGTTCTTCCTGGAAACAACCAATCCATTTCTGCAAGACCTTAAATTACACTTGCTATCCCTTCTCCTTGCTCATTTGATAATGTATCTTTTCTCACTTTCTTCTCCTCATTAATATTTTCCTCTCCTATTATTTGTCATTATGGTCTATGGCTGTTGTTTAACTCTCTAAGGCTATTTATACCATTTGCATGAATAATGCTGCATAAAATAAAATAGTACCACAGCAGAGATTAAGGAAACTCACTTTATAATATGTGATTAATTGTGCCTACTCTTTCCATAATAAATTAATACAAAATGTGCTTCATCATATGTTATGGAGATATGTAATGTATGAAAAATATTCAGTGCTCTGCTTTAATCAGCATTTTATACCAAATTCCATTATCATCTATAAAATACTTTTAAACTGTTCATAGGCGATCCAGACAAACATAACACTTACTTCAAGGGAAACAATTTCATATTTTAATCTTAAACATTCTATCTATAGGACAGTAAATAAAAATTGGTAGGTTGTAAGTTTCTTTCTAATTATTTTTGATCACTCTTAAGCCAACAATTTTTACATAAATCAAAGCACATCACTAATTAGAAAAAATATAAAAAATTAAATAAAGAGTTGAGACTTAGAAATTGTATGGCTTCAACATTCTCAGTATGTGGATATCAGAAGTTACATCACATCTCAGCATCTCAGTGACATCACTGGTAGAATGGGAATAACCCGTGCATCTCTCCTACCTTCATCGCAAAGCTATTGTAAGGATCACATATGGCAGTGACATTCAGAGTACTCTGTACATATTAAAGCACCACCGTGTGCATACAAGGTGTAATTATGACTGATTCTAAGTCTCTGAAAAAAAATGCATGTTCATTAATGTATCCCTCCTCTTGCCACATCTGTAGGAACCTCATGCTGCTCTTTGTGAAACAGCTAAACAGCTCAATCCTTTTACAATTTAATTAGTAAAGGTCCAGGTCTGTGGGGTTTGTCTTCTGGGCCACTTTCCTCCCTTTCTGGGATCCCTGTGCTCTTGCAGCAGCTAGCAGGAGTTTTCTCATACTGCAAATATTTGCCAACTTGTTCTGATTTGTGGTCATTCCTAGAGGTCCTTCCCCGCCCCCCCTTGGTTTTCCAAGACACCCATGGTTCTGTCTGAGCAGCCCCTGGAAAGTCTGCCATGAGCTGGAACTCCCTCTTTGGCTGAGCAGCCTCAGTTGCTTCCTCCCCAGCCTGCCAGCCTCTCCGTGGTAAAATGGAAAACAAATTCACCCTGAGTCATGAGGCATTTAACTCTGGTGCTACTACACGAAGGAGTAGGCAACACTCAATCTTTTGATAACCATGGAATGAATTTGATCATTAACATTAACTAATGATTTCAAGTAATCATTACTTGCCTCGAGTAATCATACAACCCATTGTCCTATAGGCTTCTCAGGGCTCAGCATACTTTCTGTGAGTGTTTGTAACCCTGGGCAAGGATCTCAACATAAGAGAAGGCTTTATTCTGACCACCTGTACTCATCAGGAAAAGCTTTGTTTACACAATGGTGGCTAAGAGCACACAGCCCAGTCTCTTCCTCCAGAGCACTTGATTGTTTGCTCTGAGAATCAAGCTGTACTAGGGAAGGGGTGGTGGGTGGGGCTCAGCAGGGCTGTTCTCCAGGTGGTCATTTCAGGGCTCAGTATGATGGAAATCCTATCACCCAGAACCTCCCAGGGCCTGTGGAGGAGGAAGGAATGGCCAGGGAATCATGTAGGATTTCTTTTTTTTTTTTTTTTTTTTTTTTTTGCCTCAGACAAGAATGGCCAACAACACTTCCACCTTCTCCTCCTGGCAAGAGTCAACCGTGTGTGCCTGACTCACTGCAAAGGAACTGATTGCTTTCTGTCTATCTGGTAGGAAAGGAGAGCTGAATGAAGTCAACATTGGTGATGCTTACCGCATCTCTTCTCATCAAATCCAACCCCATGAAGAGGGGGTAGGACAGGACTCTGGGATGCTGGGATGTGCTGACTCAGAACAGCCTCTTACCAGTGGATGTCCTCTAGTTGGTGCCCCCATTCTCCCCCCAACACACACTGTACCTGCATGCGGGCCTTCCATGGAGGAGTAATGTGGGCTGGTCAGCAGCCAGCTGTGCCATATTCCTTTGCATGTGGTCTGTGCCCATATCATGGCCGCATGTAGGAGATAACAGAAGATTGTGGGTTGTCACTATTCAACCAGGTTTGTGAAGGCCACAAAGACCATTTCTTCTACTTTTATTTCTGGTAACAATTGCTTTTTTGTTGGTTTGTTTTTTACAATTGCTTTTCGCAGGAAGACTACAGAATAGAGTTGACCCGACTTACTGCTGGAAACCCTTTTAGGGTTTTGAGTAGCAAGCAGACCAATGAAAGGGGAATTGCTTATGTGGACTTTCCTGATCTTCAGGGCCATGGGGAATTTGGATGGCAACCCAATCATCTTGGGCCCCCGGATGGCCACGTCATTTCCCACACACCCAACTTGTTGCCAAAGCTCAAGAGTGGTAGCCCCAGCCATACTTACAATACATTTCCCATGTCTGAAAATGAAGCCCTCTGATTTTGACTTTTCAAACTGACTTTCAAACACCCTTTCATAAAGACTTTTTTTAGAGAGTAGGAATCAGGCCTACATATTTCCATTTTAACTTGGAACAGTGTTTTAACTAAATGATTCAAAATAAGCAAGAATTTCAGGCAAGGCTGTTTATATTTTAGCCTAAAAACCCAACCAAACTTAATGCATCATACTTATGGCATGATGTAGATATTCCCTTTAAATAATAAAAAAAAAATTACAAGACTGTAATTTGCTTGAAAATGTAGCAAGATCTTAGGGCCACAGACTGAATGAGGGATGATCCTTTGCTGGTATACGACTAGCTCCTATTTTCCTCCAGGCGTGCAAACAGCTGTTTGCTTTCTTCCAGGAGGGCGTGCACTCTGCAGGGGCTCCCACACATGAGAACCCCTTTTTTTTTACAATTATTTTTGTCCTCTAAGAGATTATTTTCTCAATTTTGAAACTTCATAAGGTTCTGACTCTTGAACTGAACAAAAATTTTTCTTTCAGCATTTATCGTTTAGCTAGATTGAAAGGGAACAGAAAAATACAGGAGATTCACAGTCATGGGCATTAATATTATACTGCCCCTGATAAAATACTTTCAGAACATGTTCTCTCATTAACCATTTCTAAGTGCCTGCTGAGAGCATATTTAACTGTCTCACTCTTCCCTATATTTCACATACAAATGGCAAAACCCAGAACTACTTGATTCTTTCATCTAGGTAAAAAATAGGCTTCTTTTTAATTCTAAATTTTTATACATTACTGAGCAGGAATTGGTAGCAAAAAGTTTAATTCTGAGTGGGAATTATGTCTGTGGTATAGCAGAGAGCTACAGACCAAAGAAGGAGGGACACAGCCCAAATGGGTGGCATATGTAAGTCAGCGCTTTAGGAATTTGTGACTTAAATCTTACTGATTTTCTTTTTTTATTCTTATTTGGCTTCAAGTTTTTTTTCTTTTTTTTTTAGGATTTATTTATTTATTTGAGAAACAGAGAGAGAGCTAGATTGGGGGGAGGAGAAGTGGGAGAGAGACAATCTCAAGCAGATTCCATGCTGAGTGGGGAGTCCAATGCGGGGCTCAATCTCATGATTCTGAGAATACTACCTGAGCCAAAATCGAGAGTTGAAGGCTCAAGCTACTGAGCCATCCAGGCACTCTGACTTCAAGTTTTTAAAAATAATGCATTGAATGTTCTTTTTAAATTGAAACTTTCACTGGCCTTATAAAATAGTAAATATTGTGAGGAATAGGAAGACATCTTACCAGGAGCACTTTAAAGCATTTATACTTTTTCACAAGAAAATCCCATGTAACAGGAATCTGAGAGAACTAAAATGTTAAAGCATTAGCAGCAAGACAAACTTATTGTGGAGGCCCAGAATATTAAGGCCATTCCACTTTAAGTTCAGTGTTAGCACAAGTACAGCCACCCCAGGTCCCTGTGAATAAGAGCTGAAATTTACATTAATTCAGTTACAGGAAGAAAACAGCTTACAGCTTAACGTCCTAGACAGCCCCATATTAGAATAAGAACAGAGCCCAAGCCAAGGGCAGGAAGCCCCATATTAGAATGAGAACAGAGCCCAAGCCAGTGGCAGGAAAACCCATATTAGAATAAGAACAGAGCTCAATGCCCGTGAAAGCCCCATATCAGAATGTAAACAGAACTTAAGAAATTCCTCCACCCCTTCTGGAGGTCCCCTAGACCAGCCCTTAAAACTAAGCTGAAACTCACCTCGGGGCCCAAGTCCCTGCCCCGCTGTGTTGGGTATACTTGGACCCAACCTCGAGCTCGTAAATAAACCCTCTTGTACTTGCATCGGTGTCGGCTCCTTGGTGGTTTCTTGGATTCGCAATCTTGGGCATAACACTTATGTGGTTCTTATTGACACGCAAATGCAAGAATGTGGTACACCTGTAGGGACAGCCTGCCTACAAGCCACAGACAGATGTTTTAGAGAAGACATTTCTCAGGCTCATATAAATACCTGTTTTAACTCAATATGAATTTTAAAAAGTTATTGATAAGCACAAGATTATCTGCAAAACTACTTTTATTTTGACAATGTATTTTATTTGTTAAGATTTCAAACAGTTTTCCACAGTTTTCTGAAAGGAATTTAAACTTGTTTTGCTTGGTCAAGCCTGCTCTGGCACGTGAACTCCTAGCCCTGCACTGTTGCCATGGAAACCCAGCTCTGCACTGTTCTGCTGACTTGAGCTCCCTGAGGGGATGCAGGCAGGCACCAGATGAGGGTTGGAGGGTGAAACCGGCCTGCTGAGCCCTGACTATTGACCAGGGACACAATTGCAGTCTGAGCAATTGCCACTGATGAAGGACCAGTCGGGTCCTTGAGGTGCTCTTCTGGCTCTCAGCAAAAAAAAACCTGTGGTTTCCTTTCCTGCAAATGTTTGCTTTTGATGACAGTTGAGCCAGCAGTGCTTTCCTGGAATGGGTGGATGGGGAACTCTGATTAACAGAGCACATTAAACAGCTGAATCCCTCTTTCATAGTTTCTTCATGTCAATTTACTTTCCAAATTAACTACATTTCTAAATTAACATTATTTTCAAACACTCAACTATCACTTACAGAGTTCTCATGCTATACACTGGGCACTGTAAGTGCTTTGCATGCTAGTTTATCCATGTCTTGCAATGACTATGAGGTCCATTCTGGTGTTGTTCTCATTTTCCTCATGACAAAATTGAGACACAGAGAAGTCAAGAGAGGTGTCTAAGTCATGTTACTAGTAAGACATGAAGCCAGGATTCAAGCTAAAGCCTGGCTCCAAATTTATGCTCACAATCCAAATATCACACTTAGTGCACCTCCTTATAACTCACTAGACTTGGTCTAGATTAATGCCTGGAAACAGATTGCTTGGAACCCATGTCTTCAGGAAGGTGTCCAGTGAGTGCCTTTCTCTGCCTGCCTAGCTCATCCCTTCAACATGACCTTATTCAGCTGATGCCCAGTACCCTCTGCTCTTTGTCCCATGCAACCCTATCCCGCCAAATAATCCATTTCTTTACCCTGGCTCTTTTACATATGTATGATTTCTCCCTAGTGCCTAGCTCCCCATGCCAAAGAGTTTCTCCTGTCTCCCGTGTTCTCATCCTGTTCTCCCTCTGAGGGATCTGCTACAGGGAGCCACAGCAGTGCAGTTTGATCCCATCCCAAGTACTGAAATCCATCCCAAAGAGGTGTGGGGGGGTACAGCACAACAGGGTCTCTGGAGGTCAGCAGCAGGACAGCCTCTACGGCCATGAGCAAGAACCAGCACTTAGTGCATAGAGGAGAATACAGAGGACAGACTTGTGGGGTGGTGATGGGGCCAAGGTTCATAGAAAGTTTTACAGGCCAAAACAATAGCCAGAAACCACCAGGGCTACATGGAAGCCCTAAATTTTGGTTTAGACATCAAATTACATGATCACAGGAGTAGACTTATCTATGGTTCAAGGGCAAGAGACATGGGTTAAAAAATCTGTGAATCCAATAATTCTCATTGGATGTGAGAATTATAAGTTGTTTTATTTTCTCCTTTATTCATTTCTTCATATTTCCCCAAGACATTCTCAATGACAAAATGTTAGGTTTATACATTCAGAAAAACTAACAAATTCTACAGAAGCTCAATGCCAGCTATAACATTATTACGGAGGCGTTAATGGGTAATTTGAGGCTATGCTGATACAGGGAGAGTATATCAGGAGCTACATCGTGAGGTCTCTGCTTACCTGGTATGCATGATAGCCAAGGAAAGCAGGATGAAAAAGGGACTGGAAATCTAACTTTATGAGGTGAGAGAATGAAAGAATTTCTAGGTTGAATAAGAAATATTTATAGGAAAGAATAACTCTTAAAAAATGCAGATAGTAAATTTGTAGAGATTTTAATAATATTATTTTATGTTGTTCATGAGGGCAGTAGAAATCAAAGTGTAGATGTTTCAGGAAGCTACATTTCAATTCAATTATAGGAAATATTTTTAAATTTAATACAGATGTACAAAAAATGAAATTGGGTGATTCTTGGCAGCAGTGAGTTCCCTACCACTTAAGGTGTTAAGCAAATGTCAGACACTAGACTGATCTACCCTGATTATTATCCTGAAGATTCTTGCTCTCATCCACCTAACTCTCAGCTTGGACATTGATGGAACTCCTACAATCTCCATGTGTTGTGTTTTGTCATGGTGATATGAACACAATTACATAAGACAGTATCTTTTTTTTTTTTTTTTATCAGCTCAGACTCTATAGAAGTGACAAAACAACAATGTGCTGAAGTAGTGTATAAAATGTGCTGTGATGGCCCAAGGGAGAGGTATTTACAATAAACAGAAATTCTTCAAACTTTGTAATCTGGGAAAGGTTGAGATTGAGCCAGGCTCCATGAGACATATTTAGAGTCAGGGATTGTCCCTTAGCCACAGGAAATGACTACCATTCTGTGAGGGTAAGAACCAGAGAGGATGCCAGAAGTCTTCCTGGTAATCAACTGCCTGTTGTTTGATCTTTGTGACTTTTTGACGACTTCCCAAATTGAGTTTTAAAATAATCTGGGACCATTTTTCAAAAGATTTTATTATTTATTTGACAGAGAGAGAGAGAGAGAAAGCAAGCAAGCAAGCAGGAAGAGGGGCAGGTAGAGGGGAGCAGGAGAAGCAGGATCCCTAAGGAACAGGGAGACAGATGTGGGACTCGATCCCAGCACATCGGGATCTGACCTGAAGGGAGATGCTTAACCAGCTGAACTATCCAGATGCCCTCCATTTTTAAATAAGAAATGTAGAATCAGAAACAATCAGGACCTGCATAGAAGAGGAAGCCTGGCCAGAAGTTAGAAACGTGAACATTCTCTTTAGTAACACTGAAGGGTTATATTGTCACAAAATATAGGTTGTGCACATGTTAAATACATGCCAATTAATGTGCATACTTATACCCCAAATGTACATACATACATGTGCAGAGCTCAGCACATTTTTCAAACATTAACACAGGACAAATTCAATAATGAAAATATTATCAGCACTCCAAAGTTCATTGTAGCCACCATTTTTTTAAGTTCTACTGCCACTGATTAGTTTTGCCTGCTTTATAGGTCTTTATATAGATGCAATTGCATGGTGTTCTTGTTGGTGTTTGGGCATTGTGTTCAACATTATGGTTGTATCATCTGTATTGGTGCGTATTGTGCTGCTGTGTTCATGCACACTGTTGAATAGTATGGTGTTATATTTCATGGACGTCCCATCATTTTTTTACTCATTCTTCTAGACTTGATGGACATTTGGGTAATTTCTAGCTTTGGAATCTTATGACTAGTGCTATGGTAATTTTTGTATTGCTGCTTATATATAGTCATTTGTCTTGAGCATATAAGTGAAGCATAAATGCTAAAGCATGTGGTACTAAAATATTATTTAATTAGGTGCTGAAAATATTTTTAGAATGATTTTACCTATTTGTGCTCCTAACAATATAACACAATTCTACATGTTCCACCTTTTTTTCCAAAATTTAGTTATTGACAATCTTTTAAAATTTTTAACCACGTGTAGTAGTAATATACTTACTTATCTCTGGTAACTGGCAAGACAGAGCTCTTTTAGCTTATATGCATCACCATTTGCATATTCTATTCTGAAAGGTGTTTATTTAATTATTTGGGTTTATTTTTCTACTGCATTATTGGTCTTTTTGTTATCTCTGTTCAGGATGGCATTCATTTTTGTATTACAAATATCTCCTAATTTGTGCCTGGCATTTTTATTTTGATAACAGTGTCATTTGAGGAATAGAAATTCTTAATTTTAATTTTGCCCAATTGATCAACTCTTTACTTGAAGATGGGTGTTCTACTTGAGATATATGCCTGCCTGAAATCATAAATATGCAATTCTCTTTTACTTTCTAAAAGCCTTTTTTGTTGTTAACTTTTACCCTTGGATTAACAACCTATCTAGACCTTATGTTTGGCATAGCGTGAGGAATGAATCAATATTACTTTTTCTATATGAATAGCCAATTGGCCATGTGTCATTTATTGCAAATGACATCCTTTCCCCGTAGAATTATAGTGACACTGTTGTCACAAGTCAAGTAGCTACTGTGTGTGCATGTGTTTATTTCTGGACTCAATTGAGTTCCAGTTATGAACCCTGTCTTGATTATTAGAACTCTAGTAATTACATAGAGTCCGGGCATTGAAAGGACAGAAGAACCCACAGAGCACATTCATGTGTAGCTGTCATAAAGATAGAGCAGCAGGTTCAGGATGACACATGGAGAGATCAGAGAGTCTGGTATTCCAGGGACAGATTATGGCCCCTTCCTCTGTTGTGCAACATGCATCTCATCTCCATGTTTTGTATCACCAACCTCCGTGCTAGATGCCTGGTCACAGGGAACCAAGGTTACACAGAAGCCGTTTTCCAAGTTAGCTGGATCCTCTCCTCGGTCTATAGGCTGAAATCAGATGTCCTCCACTGAGGCTTTGAGCCCTCTTGCAAGCTCATCGGTGTTGGGAGAGTTCATTTCCTCAATTGTGGAACCGAGGTCCCTGTTTTCTCACTGATTGTCAGCCAGGGGATATTCTCAGCCAGCCCCAGTCCACAGGCAGTTCACAGAACAGCTGTTTGCTTTCTTCCAGGAGGGCAGCAAGGGTCTGTCATCTGTTTTTTTCTACCTTTTACAAGGTTTGCATGAGTAAATCAGGCCCACCTGGATCATCTCTGTGTCCTAAGGTCAACTGGCTTGGGAACTCTAATTACATCTGCAAAATCCCTTCACAGAAGTACTCCGATTAGTGTTTGATTGAGTAGCCTAAGGACAAGCTACGGGGAGGTGGGGCATTAGTGGTGTTTTCAGATCCCTGCCTACTGCATGGCCTAGATGCCAACCTGGTTCACTGAACTACCTCCTTTTGCATCCACCTACATGTTTTAGGAACATGTTTAATGGCCCCTTCTGGGTCAGCATGCATGTGCTTTATCCTCTTTCTGCATACCATGTCCCTTATCTCTATTTTGTTTTACCTATTTTTCTAAGTCTTTTTACTAGGCAAATCACCATCGTTTCCCCTCCTTCTGGAGTAATGACTTCTACGCTAACAATATGAGCCAACAGTCTTTTTCATCAGCTTTCTTTCCTCACCAAAAAGAAATTCAGCTATTTCTAGCACTTGTAGATCTATGGAAAATTTCCCCAAGACCTTTAGAGCATTTCTGCCAATGCTGGCTTACCCAACAATCGAGTACTTACTGTTTAAAGACATAAAGACAACTTAAGTATTTTGAATCTGAAAAAAAAGCTAGTTCTCCAAGATAATGTCATATAGGTAGTAGTCATGCCCAAATATACTTCAATTTGAGTGTACCAAAGAAGTGCACAGGCACATGCAGCAAATATTCGTGCTATCATTGGCAGATAGATAAGCTCACTGAGTCACCTGTAAATTGATACTGATTTTAGTTTTCCAAATATTCTTTACCGGAATAAAGAATATTATGTGATTACTGCCTCACACTTGAAAAAAACATGGGAAATTGGCCCATGAACTGGAGGATAAAGATACTGTGATGAGTTGGGCATGCAGAAGACGTTTTATGTTCCTTGTATCCAGGCCACTTTTCCACAGAGCACTACTCAGCATTGGGCAAATCAAATCACAGAAGTCTAATCTTTTTAGCTTGTTGCACAGCATGAGTTTTAACCTCACAGTGAGCATGGCTTTTACTATTAAAAGCACCATTTCTTTTTCAGTTCTTGAGATTCTATGTGTCCTCCACAAGGTCTATCAGCTTCTCTCCCAACCCAGACAGGCCTGTTAAACAGGAAGTCTGCATGTATGAATACACCTGCATCTAACATATCCTTAATTAAAGCCAAAATTTCATGATGATTCCAGGTATCCTAAATTGTTTTAAGAGAGCCTCTCAAGATGGTCTAGACTATCCTCTAACATAGCCAATTAAAACCGGATGAAGAGGAGATTTGCATAGCATCCTCTTTCCCCTAGTGGTTTGTGTAATGGGAAAGCCCTCCCTTCAGACTTCACATCTGCTCCTATAATACATCCTGTTGGGAGGATGCAAATCCATACACCATACCATCCTAATTTGGTTAAATTCCTCTTTGGCTTTTAATTAGAAGGTTTTAGTATGGCATTACATTCTTTACCACTGTTCAGAAATCTCAATCATGTTTGTTTACCATCCCCGGCCACTCTCTCCAAATCAAGGCAAATGGCATCAGATCCTCTTCTGGGAGATGGCTCAAGAAACTCTGACATTCTCTCACTCAGAATCATTAGCCTTCCTTTCACCTCACCAGTACTAACCATCCCTGGAATTGGAGGGATGCAGATTTCTTTTTTGTGTCATTATTAGAGTTTTTAATTCCCCAAGGATAGGATAAACTAAGCAAGGCTGTCAAGGGTTTTGTTTGCTTGTTTGTTTTTATCATTTTGAGCTGTTGATGAAGTGGCTGGACAGCTAGTCTTTCATAGTGATTATTACAGTTGTAGTAGTGACTCTATCGATCCTCTCCTTTTTGTGCCATGTTTATTTAAACATCTGAACACTTCCACCCAGTTTGATTGCTCTGAATGTTGGGAGTTCTTTTATTCTTGCTGCTGCCATTTGGGGGAATAATCTTGATCTTTCTTTCTTTTTTTTTCCCCTACAATTCAACCCCACTTACAAGTTCAGTAGCCCCAGAGGGAGCATTCCCTTTAGTATATAAGGAAATGTTCATTTTGCAAAATCATTTTATGCACTCCCACCTCTGTGTAACTCACCAGATTAAGATTTTGTTCATCTAGAAAGTAATGTAACTAGATGGGTGCACTTTGCAGTAACTGAGACAATCTTCTCTTCAGCAATATCCAATGTAAGGAAAATAGTTCCTTGGCCACCAATATAAAACATCCATTTCAGCAGTGCTCTACCAAGAAGCTATGGATATGCCTCAAAAAGCAGTTTTACTCTCTGACTGAAGAACCAGTGATTCAGGCACACATATATTCTTTCTGTGATTATTGGTATGATGAGGGTCCTATTCCAACCAACATTCAGCTCCCATCTGTGTCACACCCATTCCCTTTACAGATGGCCATGGTCTGCGGGATGTGGCCCCTTGGGACCATTTGTGGTTCACTTTCATTTCTACCAAATCAGTCAAAGCATCCAAGGTTCTGAGTTCCTGACTGATTTTGCTACTCTCTGGATCTCTTTTTGAACAACTTAGCTATTTTACCCATTTCTGAGGTTGACCCTTCCAACTTCCATTGATGTAAATGTTACCACTTGGTAATCTTAGCATGTGAGTAACCACAACCCAGAGGTTATCTGGGAGTTCACCTCCTGCCCCAGGAGTGCTCTCTGCAAGCCTTTATCATTCCTCTTCCCAAACAAGGCTGCACCTGGGAGACCTCCTTCCCCTTCATGCTCCATCTCAACTATACCCACAGTGGAGGCCTGCTGTGCCCCAGAAGGATTTCTTTGAGCTCTCTGGCCCCATCCCATCCTTGGAGGGTTGCTGCAATGCACTCAGGAAAGACAGAAGGCAACTTGCCAGGATTCCTCTCTCCCTCTGCCCTACAGACAGCATCTGTGAAGCTGTTTCCTTGCACATGGGTCAAGCCCAGCCAGAGGATGCCTTGAGGTTTTCACTATGCTCTCTGCTTCTGTTTGCAGCTTTTGAAGACTGCTACCTTGCTTTCGGTAAAGGCCCTGGGCAATCAGCAATCTTGCTTCATCTTCCACTTTCTGCTGCTTTGCCTCTGGGGAAAACCACAGTCTGGAAGAGCCTCCACAGCAGCTTCCTTGTCCTTGTTCCTAGTTCCTCTGCATCAAGGAAGGCCCTGCCTTGGAAGCAGTTCTTTCTCTACTTTCTTTCCCAGCCCACGGCTTTCCAGCCATCCATTCACTGCTGCTTTAGACTGAAGGAAAACTGTGTTTGCCTTAGAGATGGAACACCCTTCACCTTCTTGCTCTGTGCTCAGGCTTCAGCACACTCCCACCATAAACTCAGTGTGGGCCCAAAGAGATCAAGGACAGGAAGCATCCAACCTGATTTGTGACTATTGATCCTCCAGATGCCAGCATGCCATACCAGCCATGGAACATTCATTAGAAGTTTGAAAGGTTTCTCCTCACCATCGTTTATGGTGGTGCCACCTCTTCCCACTGCTCGCCCAGAGCATCCTTTTGCCAGAAAAGGAAATCTGACATATGTTTCACATCTTGTTAAAAAATTAATTCAAAATGAGTCATAGTATTAAATGTGAAATGCAAAACCAAAAGGCCTCTGGAAGAAAACATAAAACCTAGGAAAAAATCTGCATGACCTCATGTTAAAGAAGAGTTTTTCGATATGACATCAAAAGCACAAATAAGAAGTAGGAAAAATATAAATTGAACTTCACCAAAATTAAAAATGATTGCTGTGTTTAAGACACTGTTTACAGAATAAAAATACTGGGAGAAAATATTTGCAAATCGTATCTCTGATAAAGGACTTGTATATAGAATGTATAAAGCAGTATTAAAACTCATCAATATTCAAACAAACAGCCCATTTTTTAAATGGACTGCTCACAAATGACTTATTTTAAATATAAAGCACAAAGATACACTTTTCTTGTTCTGGTGTAGGAAGTTATGGGAGACTTAATATTATCTTTTCAACAAGAATAATCTGGATGAATTATACAATCTTAGTTTATTAAAACCTGTTTAAAAAACATTTTAGCAATTGTCCTAAGTTTTATATTATACATTTTTAAGTAAATGGAGTTTATCATTAAATAATATTATATTGTTTTACTTATGATACAAGTACTTTATAGTAATATATTTCCTATATCCCCCTCCCATCCCTTATGTTATTTTCATTATATATTTCAGTTTTACATAGAGTGCAAACATGAAGCACATTATTCCCCATATTGCTTATGGTAGCTAATTTTTTTTTAGAGCAGTTAAAATGAAGTTATTTCATCCTCATTGAGATGCTTTCTGATACTCTTTGTGAAGATTCAAATTTCGGACATATAGAATATTTCTCCTCCCTGAAAACCTTCTGCTAACATGTCTTATAGATAAAGTCTGCTGTCTTCCACTTTTGTTTGTTCAGGTATTTATGTCTTTGAAAGGGTATTTTTTCTGGGAACAAAATTCCGGTTGGCAGTTTCTTTTGTTGTTAGCACTTTAAAATGTCTTTCCATCATCTTTTTGTAAGTATAGTTTCTGACAAATAGTTTTCTTATAATCCTCTATGGATAAAGTACCCCTTTCCTGTGGCTTTACCCTCTGGCTGCCTTGGAGGTTATCTTCTGTACTTTGGTTTTCAGTGTTGTAAATATGATATGCTTAGTTATGAGAATTTGCCATGACCCTGCTTTGTATTCTCGTAGTTTTTCAGATCTATGGTCTGTTGTTTGTCATTAACATTAGAAAATTCTGGTCTTTAAATTTTCAAATATTTTTTTCTCTTTTCTTTTCCTGCTGCAACTCCATTACATGTGTATGAAATTATTCCCCTCCCCCCATAGCCCTGTTATTTTTATTTTCCCTTCTTTCTCTTTGAATTTCAATCATGTTCAAGTTCACTCATTATTTTCCTAGGCTGTGTGGAATCAACCAAAAGGCCAATTGAAAACATTCTTCATCTCTTCTAAAACTACCCCGTTTTTGATTTCCATAATTTCAACCTGATTTAGTATTTAGTTTCAATCTCTGCTGAAATTACCCACTTGATCTTGCTTCTTGTCTACCTTTCCCATTAGCCTTTAATGTGGCAATCATAGTTATTTTTAAAACCTTATCTTACATTTCTAATTTTGTGTCACTTTTGAGTCTACTTCTGAGAATTTCTTTTTCTTTTCTCTCTGGGATTTTATTACCTTTTTCAAATCTACATAACTTATAAAAGTTGAATATTTATGTATGACAGAAGATAATTAAGTTAAATGTTTTTTATGCATGAACATGTCTTTACATCTATTATTTTTAAAAATCACTAAATATTAATCCTTTTAGTATTATACTCATGGGGATACTTCCATATGTCATTCTTTTTATTCAGCCTAGCCGACTCCCTTTGGTGTTTATTGCAGTATAGTTCTGCTGTCAATAACTTCTCTCAGCTCTTATGTGACTGATAGTGCCTTTTCTTCTTAAAAACAAACATTTTTTTTCTGGATGTAAAAACATATATATATATATATATATATATATATATATATATATATATATAGTTGTCCTTATTATTTATATATTTTACATTTGCAAATTCATCTGCTTGCTAAAATGTATTTGTAACTTAAAGTCAATACTCATAGTGCTTTCATGGTCATTTAATGGACATGTGTAGGATGGCAGAAAAATTGAGTCACCAATGTACAAGCTCCCTGCTGAGGTTGTACAAGGCAATGGTCTGCCTTCTTGTTCTAGTTCACATACTGTAAACAAGTGGCCATGATGGTCTGTTTAGTGCCATGATGGGGTTTGCTAATTGTTTGTTTGTTTGTTTTGCATTTTTGTGCTCTCTGTCAGTGATTTCATTGTTTAAATGGCCCCCAACTATGATACTGAAGAGCTGTCGAGTGTGTCCAAGTATGAGAAGGCCTTATAGAGAAAATCCATGTTAGACAAGCTTCTTTCAGACATGAGTCATAGTTGTAGTTACAGTGCTATTGATCATGAGTTCAATATAATAAGTTTACAATATGCATTAAATAAGGTCTAAAATATACAAATATACATAAAACAAGATATTTGTATTGGCCAGTTGACAAAAATATTAAGACCATAAGTTTGAAGGAAACTGTATTTTCCCTCTGAGAAGTGGTTCAGTATTTACTAGTACAGTGTTCATTGTAACTTTTTAAAACCCAACTACCGTGAAAAATGAGAACCAACTGCATATATACAGTATATGTGTGTGTATTCCAATATTTTATGTTATTCTATGATTTAGTTTTCTCTGCTTCATTATTATTGGAAGCAAGAGTATTCTGTTTAATTTATTTCTGGTTTTTAGTTATATTGAAATGAAATAAGGCAGCATTAGTATACATGGTAACAAGGGAAAATGAACAGAATTTATTATTTACTAAATATTAATTAATGACATTACCTATTTAATTTTTAAATTATTTCTGTTGTTTAGACAGAATAAGACAGTCTTATATATGAATGAGTAAATGGAGATTCCAATATATGAAATAATCTGCTAATGCCTGGATTTGAACTTAAGTCTGTTGGCTTTGTTGCCAACATTCTTATTTTGATTGTCACTTCACTCATTGATTCCGTTTTCTCATCTAAAAAATAATTGCTAATAATCCTATATGCACAAGAATGTCATGAGTATGAATTAGAGGATGTCAGTGTCAGAGACACACAGTAATTGCAAAACAGTGCTTGTCACATCAGATCTGTCATAGCTCTTCTCTAAAATACACTTAGCCTAGGAAAATGGCATGAGATTTCAGAAAAAGTATCTACAATGTGTGTTAATGATGATCCAGTGGTAGCTAGAAAATCAATATATGACACACTTTTTCATTATGATGTGTTGTGATGGTTCTATTTGCAATGTTTCACAGAGGACAGTTATTTTAGTGCTTCTAAGAGTTGTTGGAAAGGCATTTTGGGAGTGTTAATGCTTAAGTTTCTTCATTAACTAGAAAGATGGAAATCTGCGACTGGACACTAAATGTATTTTAACAAATCACTCAAGAGGATAAGGTCACTTCTCCAATTTTATTCTCTAACACTTGGGTGTTTCCATGCGATGACTTAGAGGAAAATGTCTACTTCACTCATCAAAACTCAGGACTTGCTTGTATGAGTTAGCTCAGCAATGCTTTAGAAAAACATGTAAAAGCCCTATCATTTATCCACATTCCAAATATCAGTGGATCATTGTACATGCTTCTGAGATGCCTCAAGTCAACCTGGCAAAACAATTTGTCGTATATTAAACTTTCTCTCTAACCAGTACCTTCTGCATTTTCTCTTGTAGCTAAAATTCACTAAGCATCTAGTCACCCAAGCCATAATTGTGGGAGTGATTTTTTAATTCCTCTTTTGAATCACTTACATAACTAAACAATATATCTGTATACTTTATTTTCTCAGCTTCTTAAGTGTAATTAACTCCACTAAGCCCATATTAAGGATGCTTCTAGATAGCAGAGCCATCATCTCTTCTTTGGATTACTCTAAGAGTCCCTTAGTAACCTTCATGCTTTTGGCTTGGCCCTTAAATCCAACTTCCACAAAGCTATTGAGTGATCTTTCTGAAGCACAAATGGCCATGATAGGACATTTTATTGCCCACAGCAGATTACCTGGCACATTTTAGTTCATAGTAAAGATTTGTTCAATAGAGTATTGAGCTGGTCGATGCAAATGGGCTGCATTTCAGCCTTTCTGACTTTCACAACTTCATTTAGTGAATAGAGTATATGTCTATTCCTGAACTCAAGAGAAAACCTCAGGAATGGAGATCTAGATTTGATTGTTGCCACTTAATGGGTGGAAGTTAAGACCATGGTAGTGAGTGTGATTGATTAAGAAGCTAGAAACATTTCTATAAAAAGGAGACATCCTTCTCCAGACATGACATTCTTTCCTACTTGATATAGGGATATTATAAGCTTGTAACTTTACTTATTTATTTATTTATTTATTTATTTATTTATTTATTTTTATTTATTTATGATAGTCACAGAGAGAGAGAGAGGCAGAGACACAGGCAGAGGGAGAAGCAGGCTCCATGCACCGGGAGCCCGACGTGGGATTCGATCCCGGGTCTCCAGGATCATGCCCTGGGCCAAAGGCAGGCACCAAACCGCTGCGCCACCCAGGGATCCCAGCTTGTAACTTTATAATGTTTTATAATTCACAGAGAAATATCCTATATATTCATTCACTTCACTTTTAATAACCCAATGAGTTAGGGTTCATACTATAGTTAATGCAAAGCAAGCCCAGAAAGGTCTTGTAAATTTTTTAGAATATTAGATAGGAATTGGTAAAAGCCACACTTGATTTCTAAGTTGAGGGAATCTCTCTGATAGACTGCATTGCCTTCTTTCCATGAATGCTAACAGTGTTGCTTTTGCATCAGCTGACCACACTTGGATACTCTACTATGTGCCTCGCATTGTGCTTCTATGTGTACTACAAAGATGAACATAGTCCTGCTCTTCCAGAGTTGATATGAAGACAGAATGCAAATTACTAAATACAAAACGATGCACCAAGTGCCATTACAAAACTACAGACAGAAGATTGCTGAGCCCAGAGAAGTATCCACAATGACAAAGGAGGCAGCAGCATAGAGGAAGGCAAAGCAATGGCTCTCTACTCAATGGACTAATAGACACAATTTCCTTCTGCTTCCGTATTCATCATTCACACAACAGACACAGTCTGAGCAAGCATATGAACCTGGTCCTATTCTAGGTGCTGGCAAAAGGGCAATAACTCAATAGCACTTTTGATCTCATGGATATGCAGATTCTAGTGGAATGGGGAGAAAGAGAATAAAAAAAATGTCAGATGGTAAAAAGTGACAAAAGAAAAAGAAAGTATGGAAATAAGATATGGAAAGTGGAAGAAGCATTTGTAATTTTAAGTGGAGTAGTAACAAAAGGTTTCATGGAAAATATGGCTTCTCAACAAATAATTTGCATCAGTTCCCTATGGCTGCTATAACAAGTTACTACAAACTTTCCAGCCTAAGGAGTGCCAATTTATATTTTTACAGTTCTAAAAATCAGAAGTCCAAAACCAGTTTCACTCAGCTAAAGTTTTCAGCTCTCAGCAGGGCTGTTCCTTCCAGAAGCCCTAGTGAAGAATCCACTTCTTTGCCTTTTCCAGATTCCAGATGCTGCCTACATTCTTCGGCATTAGGCCTCTTCATCTTCAAAGCCAATGACAGCATCTTCAGACCTTTTCGTGACATCTGTTCCATTGTCATGTGCCCTTCTCTGACTCCAACTGACTCTCTCTAAGAATCTTTGTGATTAGATTAAGCCCATCTAGATAAATTCAAGATAATCTTTCTATCTCAAGATGTTTAATTTAATTACATCTGCAAAGTCCCTTTTTCCACATAAGATAACATATTCACAAATTCCAGCAAGTAAGATATAGCCATATTTGAGGGACATTCTATCACAGACATGAAGGAATTATAACAGAGCTGCATGTAGGCCATCTGGGAAGTGTATTCTAGGCAGATGAAATCACTAGTTCAATGATCTGAGAACTATGTCTGACCTTTAAGGTATAGTAAGGAAGCAATTGAGGCTGGAACAGAGTGAGCAAAAGGGAGAGGGATAGGATTTGAGGCCAGAGTTGTATCATCTGACCTGATGATATAGGTATTGGCTGTTGTAGGTTATTGTACATATTTTAGCTTTAATTCAAATAAAGTAAAATAAGATGGGACTACTATAGAAAACTTTAAGTAACCAAATGACAGGCTCAAATTTACATGTTTTTAAATTAAGAATTTATATTTTTAGAGCAGTTTGGGGTTCACAACAAAATTAAAAGAAAGGCAAAGAAATTTTCCAAATACCTCTTCCTTCACGTAAGCATAGCTTCCTCCATTATCAAAAGCCCTCACCAGAATGGTACATTCATTATAATTTATGTATCTACATTGACACATCATAATCCCTCAAACTCTATAGTTTACAGTAAGGGTCACTGTTGGTGCTGTACATTCTCTGGATTTGGACAAATGTATAATGATGTGTAGCCATCATAATGATATCATACGAAGTATTTTCATTGCCCTAAAAGTCATCTGTGCTCTGCCTAGTTATCTGGTAACCCATGACCTTTTTACTATCTCCATAGTTTTGCTTTTTCCAGGATAACATATAGCTGGAATCCTATATTCTGTACCCTTTACAGATTGGCTTCTTTCACCTGGTAATACATATGTCTATTCATAGTTTGATAGCTTGCTTCCTTTTAGTGCTGAATAATATCCCATTGTCTACATGTACCACAATTTACCCATTAGCCTACTAAAGGATATCTTGTTTACTTCAAGTTTTGACATTTATTGATACAGCTGATATAAACATCTAGAAGTATTCAACTCCTTTGGGTAAATACCAAGGAGCATGATTGTTGGATTGTATGTTAATTTTGAATGAAACTGCCAAACTGTCCTCCAATATGGCAGTACAATTTTGCATTCACACCCACAATGCATGAGAATTATTGTTCCACATCCTCACCAGCTTTTGATGTAGTCAGGGTTCTAGATTTTGGTCATTCTGATAGGTGTTATTGGTATCTCATTTTTGTTTTAATTTGCATCTCCCTGTTGACATATGATGTGGAGCACCTTTATATTTGCTTATTTTCCATCTATATATCTTTGTTGAGGTGTCTGTTAGAGTCTTTGGCCCATATTATATCAGAGTTATTTGTTTTCTTAATGTTTCATTTTAGTATTCTTTGTATATGTGGTATAATAGTACTTTACCAGGTGTATATTTTGCAAATATATTCTCCAAGTCTATGATATATCTTCACATTCTTTTGTGATTATCTTTTACAGAACATTTTTTTTTATTTTAATGAAGTTTAGCTTATCCATTATTTTTTTCATGGATCATGTCTTTGGTATTACATCTAAAAAGTGACTGCTATACCCAAACTCATCTAGGTTTTACCCTATGTTCTAAGAGTTTTATAGATTTGCCTTTACTTTTAAGCTTGTGATCCATTTTGAGTTAATTTTTGTAAAAGATCTAAGGTCTGTGTCTAGGTTCATTTACAAGTGTGCATGTTTGTCTGTGTGCATAGATGTCCACTTGTTCTAGCACCATTTGTTGAAAAAAGTATCCTTGCTCCTTTGTATTGTCTTTGCTCCTTTGTAAAAAAAAAAAAAAAAACATCAGCTGACTACATTTGTGTGGGTCTATTTCTGGGCTTTCTATTTTTTTCCCATCTACTTATTTGTCTATTCTTTCACCAATATCACACTGCCTTGTTTACTGTTGCTTTTTTCTAAGTCTTAAAGTCAGTTAGTGCCAGATCCTCAACCTCCAAAATCATTCTTTTCCTTCAATATATTATGTGGTTATTCTAGGTCTTTTGACTCTCCATATAAACTCTAAAATCAATTTGTTAGTATCCACAAAACAACTTGCTGCAATTTTGATTGGGATTGCACAGAGTCTACAGATCAAGTTGAACTAAAGGGAAGCACAGAGAACTGAAATCTTGACAATATTGACTATTGTTAGCTGTGAAAATGGAATATCTCTCCATTTCTTTAGTTTCTTGATTTTGTTCATTAGTTTATATTTTTCCTTATATAGATCTCACATATGTTTTGCTAGATTTATTCCTAAATATTTCATTTTGAGTGGTGCTAATGTAAATGGCATCATGTTTTTTATTTCAAATTCCACTTGTTCATGCTGGTATATAGAAAGACAGTTGGCTTTTTATTACCTTATATCCTACAACCTTGCTATGTCACTTATTAGATCCAGGAATTTTTTTGTTAATTCTTTCAGCTTTTTCATATAGATGACCACATTGTCTGTTAACAAAAACAATTTTATTTCTTCCTTCCTAAACTGTATATCTTTTGGTTCTTTTACTTGCCTTATTATACTAGCTAGAACTTCCAGTATGATGTTGAAAAGAAGTTGTGACAGGAGACATTTTTGTCTTGTACTTGATCTTAGTGGGAAAGTTTTGAGTTTCTCACCTTTAAGAATGATGTTGTCTGTGGATTTTTTCCAGGTAGTCTTGATCAAGTCAAGGAAGTCTCCTCTTTTTCTCAGTTTACTAGAAATTTTCATCATGAGTAAGTATTGGATTTTGGTTTTCTTTGCATCTATTTATATGATCATATTAGTTTTCTTTTTTATTCTGTTGGTGTGATTAATTACATTATTTGACTTTCAAGTATTAAACTAGTTTTGCATATCTGAAATAAACCCTCCTTGGTCATGATATATAATTCTTTTAAACATTGTTGGATTCAATTTCCTAATTTCTCGTTGAGAGTTTTTGCATCTATGTAGTTTTCTTTCTCGTGATGTCTTTGTCTGGTTTTGGTGTTAATATAATATTGTCCTTACAGATGACTTAGAGAGTATTTCCCCTTCTTCTAGTGCCTAAAAGAGATTGCGGGGAATTTGTATAATTTCTTCCTTAAGTATTTGGTAGAATTTACTAGTGAATCCATCTGGGCATGGCTCCTTTTTTTAAGGTTATTAATTGTTGATTCAACTTCTTTAATAGACCTTATAGGCCTATCCGGATGGTTTATTTCTTCTTATGTGGATTTTGGCAAACTGTATCTTTTTAAAAAGTGAGTTCATTTTGCTTAGATTATCAGATTTGTAGCATAGAGTTGTTCATACTATTCCTTTATCATCTTTTCAATATCCATAGTGTCTTTACAGACCTATATATTTTTTTAAAATGTATTTATTCATGAGAGAGAGAAAGAGGGAGGGAGAGAGAGAAAGAGAGAGAGAGACGGAAAGAGAGAGAGAGAGGCAGAGACACAGGAAGAGGGAGAAGCAGTCTCCATGCAGGGAGCCTAACATGGGACTTGATCCCAGGTCTCCAGGATCCCACCCTGGGCTGAAGACTATGCTAAACCGCTGAGCCACCAGGGCTGCCCTACAAACCTATATTTTAAAACAATATTCTGGATGATGTCTTGAGAAAAAACTATAGAGGGACAAATGTGGAAGTCAGGCGGACAGTTAGGAGATGATTTCCATATCCAACTAGGAAATGATGGTTGTTCAGGTCAGTATACTAATATTGGTGGTGGTATGAAAAAGAGATCAGTCAATAATTACTAAAATTTTTAGTCTAAAAAAAATCTGGGAGAGTATAGAGAACACTGTAAGAGGAATGTATTTTGACACAGAGAAGATCAAGAGTTCAGTTTGGGGTATGTTAAATTAGAAAATCATATTCATATTCCAAATGGAATATTGAAAAAGCAGCTAGATCCGTCTAAGTCTGGAATTCAATACAGACATCCAGGTTGGAAACAGAAATTTAGGTTATAGTCAGAAATATGAGACTAGATTAAATCATCAAGTTTTGGTAAAGAAGAGATTGTAGCAAGCAAGCCCTGAATCACTCCAATTAAATTGTTAGGAAGATGAAGATAAATTGGCTAAGAAGCTGAAAATGAATGGCCAATGAGGTAAGAATAAAGCTAGGATAATTTGATGTCCTGAAAGTCAGGTACAGAAGGAGTTAAGTGAGATGAAGATTGAATCTTAGATTGAAATAATGTCAGATATTATTTGTAATATTAAGTTGTCAAATATTAAAATTCTAAAATGCCAATTATTTAATATGTATTAAGTATAATTTAATATTATGGCTTCTAAAGATAGAAATAGTTATATAGGTAGAGTTCTACTATTTGTATAAAAAAATATTTACAAATGTTCAATGCATCAGTTATGAGGGGAGAGTTTGGCAAAAGCTGGACTGGTGTTGGTTCAAGGATAACAGGAGGTGCAGAATCCGAAGTAGCCCATCAGTGCAACTATTTTGAAGGGTTTAACTGTAAAGTGAAAGAAAGAAATGGAGTGCATACTGAGGTAATGGGATCAAGTAAGGGTTTTGCTGGTTACTTTCAACTTCAGAGAAATAACGTTTGAGTGCTGATAGGAAACATTCAGCAAACTTGGGGAAAATGACTAAGCAGGAGAGGATGGCTGAAGTGATGATCTTGAGTAAGTGAGAGTGGATGGAGTCTGGCACATAATTAGAGCATCTGACCATAGCTGGGAGCACAGAGAGCTCAGTCAGAGAGAGGAGATAAGGCAAATGATGGGTCAATGTGGTGGGAGGTTATGGAAGTCCTCTTCTTATTTCTTCCATTTTTTTCCCCAATGAGTTAGGAAGTAAGGTCATGATTGCAGAGAGATAATGAGTGAAGATGTTGAAATTTTGAAGAGAAGGTGTGGAATATTGACTTGACAGAATGGGAGAGTGGTTGAACTAAAGAAATATACTGTGAATAGCACTCAATTAAGGATCCAGTTAGGTCATTGTCCCTTAATTTAAGGTGGCTGCAGTTCACAGGGCTGCTGGCTGCTCCCAGGCTGTACATCTTCACCCGTTCAGGCACAGGAGGACAGCTTCATGTGAGGGGTTGGGGATTGCCAAGCAAGCAAAAATAAGCTCCCACTCTAGGCCATTTCACATTTTCTTCTACTTCATCTTTAATAAAGTATAGAACTCCTTGATTTCTCCTATTTGTCACGATCTAGGGATAGTTAAAGCAGAAAAATCTATCATAACCATTCAAATGTGGAAAATTTGGTTCTAGAGTACCATGGCATATTTTCACAAAACCCTTGTTAATCTTTAGAACTCTATGTCATAAGAAGAACCTGCACAGATGTGATGACCTGTGCCTAAACTGATGAATCAGATATAGGAGGAAGAACTCTGAAGAGGAAACACAGTTGAAAGTAGATTCATTTTCTGGATTTTTAAAAATCCATTGATTTAAAATTATGAAAGTCCTATATAAGTGGCTTACCAATAAAAAGGTATATAAATCATCATGTGCTAAGAGATCACTTAATGTTTTACCAAAATAAGCTCATCAGTAAGTGAAAGATGTATCTTAAAAAGAGAGACAAGAGAGAGGAATTGTTAATATACCTGAAGTCAGTAGGAGAGCCAAGACATTCCTCGGATTACCCATATACCTACATCTTCAGTGCCAGTTATGCCTAAAACAGCAAGACACAGATTTATACCTTGCTGTTGTAGCATCTTACATAATGATCATCTCAACATTTACATTGTATGTTTTGATTATTGATGGTGTTTTTTTTCCTTGACAACATTCACTTTCTTTAAATAGATGCATTATCAGGCATCATTATTTTTAAGCATCTTCCACTTTTATGGAAACAAAATAATTTATAGTAAAACTATCTCTAGTTTTACAATATGAGTTTGAAAAAAAAAGAGATATTCAATGTAACACTTAGAGATATACGATTTTTTTAGGCTCTAATCAGTCCCGTATAGAGAAGTAGATGTGTATTAGATACTTCTGTGGCTCAATTACAAGCAACTGATTAACATCTGTGGTTTTTCCCTATTGAAAGCTTGATTCTAAGATTTCTTGCATCATTGCTCCAGATAGCATCTTTTTAAAGAGTGTAAGTATCTTAGTTGGATTTTAAAATATAGGTAAAATTTAAGAGTTTAGGGCTCCCCCATTTGCAATAAATACTGATTAAACCAGATATTAGTGGGAAGCAGACAAAAGGTGAAGTTACAAAAATACCAACAAACTTTTCCATGTAACAAGAACAAAGGGAGTCTTTCTAATTTTTAACATGTGCAATTTCGTCATATCTCTTTGTATTAGAGCTAATAAGTTTAGGTACCTGCAGTTCCACATCTGGGTAAATTCTAATTTAAATTCCAATGAAAACATTGGTTCTCTGGTGAAAGCACTCGTGTAAAAGTGGGTAGTTTTTACATAGTGAATTGTTGCTGGAATCAAGCTGCAACATACCAGTTGGTCACACAAATAACTCCATATTGCCCCTTATAGAATATGTGCATGTCAATTACAGATGCTGCTGTTTTCATATAGATACAATGAGCTCTAGCACTAATTTCACTGATTTATAAACTGTGACAATTTTATAGCCTGCTTTAAATACTTTGTGCTCATTGGGGAAAACTGCCTGCATTTAGGATCTTGTGGCATGTACCAGCTTCTTTGTAGATATTCCACAGGCCATATGCATCTGTGTGGCATCCTAAAAACCTGCCAATGATTCATACATGAACTAACTCAGATTAATGTTGGCAGAGGAGAGAGAGAGAGAGAGGCTGCTGTAAATAGTAAATAAACAAGGCAGTTTCAAATTGGAAATACTTCTTATTGAAAAGCTGAAGTGCCCAACTATTTCATTTCCTGGATGCCCTTAAAGGAGAGGAAATATATTCTTTAGTGGTGATTTAAGTGTTATTTTACTTTTGTTTTGTTCTTCTTTGTCAATGAACTGCCTACTATTAATTAACACGATGGAAAGGTGTTGCTGAGAGACACACCCTGTGTGAACTCTTTCCCACCAGTGGGCCCCCCTGCTCTGATACCTTAGTGTCTGATGGGCATATCTGATGGGCACCTCCACCCGCTGGTATTACTGCAGAGAGCCTGTAATGGAAAGTCACAGGGGGAGCAGTGGTGAGCCATCAATCATACATCCACATCTTGGCCAAGGAGGACTTCTTTCTTCATATGACTGATTTATAACTCGGGAAGACATTCTCCTGGGTAATGGCATTTACTAGAATTTTCACAGCTCCCACAGAAACCAGGGATCTTGTCATAAAACTCCGGAGCAAAGGAGAATGTCTGAACAAAGGTGCCATGGGAAAACTGTGCACTCCTCGCGCTTAGGCATGCAGAAAGCATTTTCTTAAGGAGCTCTGGTATAAATTTAAAATACGACATGTCTGGCAATTTCAATTTTTAACAACCAAGTCCTCAAAAAGAAGCAGGGCCAGACTCGAGAAAGAGAAAGGAAGGTAAATTTTGGATGCAAATGAAGGCCAGCTACAGCAGTGCACGGAGGGAAGGCATTTGGGTAAATGTGCCTGCGGAGGAATTTGTAGTAGGTCATTTCGGGTTGTTCCCGAATACGCAAGATCTCTTGGCAGCAATACCTGGGAGTGATGTAGACGCAGTCTGAATTGTCGGCCAAGGGTGGTAGGCTAGTGTTTTCTTTCGGAATTCAGGTGCTTAACCGTAGATTACAAAATCTGCAGGTGTCAATTCAGGACAGCAGAATCCTTGGATTCAGGGCTGATGGGCCTGAGTGTGTATCCATGGGGTGCTCCGTGGTAGCAGTAGAGGCAGTGGGAAGGGAAGCCAAAAGGCTGGCACCCTATCACTGCAGGCCCTGGGGTTCACACCAAGACAGCCCGGTTCATACCTCCCCTTGCTTCTCTGACCTTTTGGATCGCTGGGCCATGGGAGCTGTCAGGTACCATTCAGAAAAACAAGAAGCCTCATTCTTAGTCCCAACAAGTCACACCAGTAGGAGCCTTGGAAAATTGATTTGCTGTGCTTCGAGGCTCGGTGGAGAGAACCAAAAAGGCAGTGAGCACCTAGCAATCTTCAAGCTAAGGCCTGTGTTTTTTAAGCAAACACACTTCTCAGGAAGAAAGTATATTTCTTTCCAACTTCCCGTAGAAACAAAGTTGGCCAGGAAAGATAGTAGTAGGCTGGTGCTGCTGTGGAAGGAATTGGCTATAAATAAATCATTCAAAGAAATGCTCCATACCATCTACAGAGACCAAAAACTAAAGGAATACCTATGAAAACATAATGCATAAAAATTATTATAAATATTTAGGCAGTTGAATGACTATCTCACATCTTTTAGGTAAAATCAGAACATGTCAAGTCACTAAAACTCTTCTACTTCTGGCTGGGAAGACATGCCAGCTGGGCTTAAGCGTGTGCATTAGGAACAGGGCAGAGCATTTCCTGCGACAAAGGGAGTTGGGCCTCCTTGCGTCTGTCTATGCTCACAACCAACATCCACATCAGTAAGACCTGGGAGGGTTGGGGGGTAGGGGTACTCTATCAACCTTGATCACAGTGGGTGGACATGAGAGATATTCAGGAGGTGGAATCAGTAGAACTTGGTGACTCACCGGATGCAGAGGGTGAAGGATGGAGCACAGTAGGGGCAATCCCACTTGGATTCCAGCTTGAGTGATAGGGTGGCTGACGGTGCTGCCCACTGGCGGATGAAGTGCAGGAGGCACATGTGTGTGTATGTATATGTATATGGGGTCACCAATCGTGATGATAATTGTGATTTTCAATATCCTGGGTTTAAAGTGCTTCTGAGAGGAATGGATGTGAGTGGAGAGAAGGCATATATGACTTCCTATTTGGTTATGAAAAAGATAAAATAGAACAAAGAATGCAGCATGTAGAAGAAGGGGTCTTTTCTTCATGATAATCCTGTTCCACTTGATTAATCTGCCCACGATACCCTTCCCTCCAACACCCCCACCCCCCCAGGAACTGTAGCCTCCACTTGAGACTGTCCAGTAGAGAAGTCTTCCTTGGTGAGCCCTTTCCTAAACATCCTTTTCCTTGGAGAACAGAATATTGTATATTTTGTGCCAGGTAACACAGATTCCTCCTAGGTGTGTGACTATGGGCACCTCCTTATCTTTCCTATTTCCTCATTGTCCATGACTGTAAAATGGGTATAATAATAATAAAGATAGCACCATAGAGTTGTTACCAGCATTAGTTGAGATACTATTTGCAAAGGGTTTTGAATAATACCTGGACCTAATGAGTATTACATGTGTGGTTTTGAAAAAAAATAAGGAACAACTGCAGCTAAGTCTTCCTGAGTAGTGACAGGAATGGAAAGGATTGGTTTAGTAACTTGTCTAAGATCACAGAGTGAACAGAAAGTTAACAGAGACCACGCTGTTCAGGACACTTAGAATGCTTCTTGTGACATTTCCATAGTGAAAAGGTTGTCAAAATTCATTTATCATTTTGGAGGAGAAATGTTTTCAGAACCTCTAGTTTCAGTGTGAATAATAAAGATGAATTCCTGAATATTGGTTAATAAGATCTATTAGTGCAAGGATCCTTTATTTAAATGATATTTAATGCATAGAGTAACTAGAGAATAAATTCTATGTTAAGAACCTAATAAATGCCACGGGTATAATATCGCCAACAGCAGTAACTAAGAGGTCAGCCAGAAGGTAAGCACAACACTAATCACTTATTCCTGGAATTAGGCTGGAGATTTGCTAACATTTTAAGCTAGGGGAAAAAAAATCCTTCTTCTAGTATTTTTGGACATATTACATTAGCAGAAGTTATCTTACTTCTCAGAATAAGCATCTAATAGAAAAAAAGCTTCCTGTAGTAACCACCAATGAAAATCAAAACAAATCAAAAACATTATGACATTATTTTGGAAAACTTGGATAGCACACTGAGAAGATCACTCCAAGTCAGGGTTTAGTTACCCACAGAAAAGCAATACCTTTCTCTTTTTTTGATACTGAAATATTCCTTTTATATTCATCTCATCTTAAGATTTCAGACATGCTCCTTAACTCTCTTTTTAACACATATAATACATTCCTTATTTTCCAGAAAATAGGATTAGTTTTTCTCTACAAAAATATTATAATCTATGAAAACTTTCCCAATTTCATTAAATAACCCTCAAATACATTTTAAAAAAGATTTTATTTATTTATGAGAGACACAAAGAAAGAGGCAGAGACATAGACAGAAGGAGAAGCAGGCTCTCTGCAGGGAGCCCGATGTAGGGCTCGATCCTGGGACTCCAGAACCATGCCCTGAGCTAAAGGCAGACACTCAACCACTAAGCCACCCAGGTGTCACCTTCAAATACATTTTTAAAGTGACTTTTCCCTTCTATCATATGGATAAAATTGTTTGAACACCCTCACATTATTGGAATGCTTTGTTTCCATTTTATAAAAATTTTGAATAAAATTGTGATTAATTTATGTGTAGTAAAATATTTGTACAGATCCTTCATGTTTCCTTAGGATAAGTGTATAGCTATGACATTCTTTTGTCAATAATTTTAAAGCTTTGGGTATATATTAATTATAATAATAAAATTAATACAATAATAAAATAAATAATATATACTTATACTACCCATCATGTATCTCTGAAATTATAAAAATATGTATTTTCTATATGCCTTCTATATCTGTTTATATTGTTAGGGAAAACATTTCAGTAAATGGTAAAGTGGAATTTGATTCTCTCCTTTCTAAAATTTTCAATTTGGGGGGTCCCTGGGGGGCTCAATTGGTTAAGTGTCTGCCTTTGGCTCAGGTCATGATCTTGGGGTTCTGGGATTAAGCCCCACATCAGGCTCCCTGCTCAGTGGAGAGTCTGCTTCTTCCTCTGCCCCTCTCCCTGCCCGTGTGCTCTCTCTAACTCTGGCTCACTCTCTCTCAAATAAATAAATAAAATCTTTTTAAAAAATAAAGCAAAATTATCAATCTGGTTAAGTATTTTCAACCTTTGTAATATTTATTTTGTATTATATTTATGCTCCAATATCTTCCTATTAAAATTATATGTATATATACATGGAGATATATTGTGTATTATAATAATTGATGACAGTTTGTATTTGTTTTTTATCTCTACTCTTTTTAAATGTATAGAACTTTAATTTTCCTATAGTCTTTCATTTCCCCTTTATCAGTTTTCCAATGTGTTTATGCTACAAAACGCATTTTTCCTTTTTTATATATTCACCCTTTACATTTAACTCTTTAAGTATACTTGATTTTTATGTAGATGCTTGATAACTTACTTTTCTTACTTTATCCATTATTGAACAACCAAGCAATCACCCTGGAAATACTCATTAGATCTAATACCTCTTCCCTAGTCATTTGAAAGATAACAGTGCAAGTTATAATTTTTTTAGAATTCTTTTCTCCAATAGCAAACAAAAGGAACAAAAATAAGAAGTAAAAGCAGTGAACTCTACACCATGAATGCTGATGTTTCTTCAATGGCACTAGCTGCTACTCATCATCTGTTGTTTCTCTTTTGAGTTGCTACCTTTAAAAAAATACTGTCTATTCTATTGACTATTCCACTTTCCATCTCTTACCTATCACCTTCATTTCTTATGCTCTTTCTCTGGATCAACTTCAATTGCCTTCACTGTTTTCTCCTTTTGCCATTTTCAATCACTTTAAATTTTAACCAATTATAGCTTCTGCCTCTGTGTTCTTTGGAAACCATTATTTCTCACCAAGTCAAGATTTTCTCATATCAAAGTTTGCAAGTATAAATTTGTCCAAAAATGTATGACTATTAAATAATTTAAAAAATATTTCTACCAAGTCCCATTTGGATCAGCTTTTATGATCTTCAGTGTCACAATTTCCTTTGTCAAAACACGGTACCAGTTTAGCTAGTTTTTTTGAAGGGTGAAGGTATCCTCTCTAATCCTTTCCAGATGGCAAAGACATTGTTGAGAACACATCTGTTTTGTCACGTCAACCATCTTCTCCCTCCTTCTCTCTTTCTCCGCTCATCCTCCATCCCCTTCCCCTTCAACCCTCTTTGCCTTCCTTCTTCTGGTGCTACCTAGCTTCTTTTACTGGCTTAGGAAACAGCTAATACAGATGAAGTAAAAGATACAGGATTGATTTTTGAAATTTTTATCATATAAGCAGATAGACTGACAAATATTCTTATTAGAATTTAAGTAAAGTTTAAAATATAACTCAAATAACTTAGTAAAAATGTCTACTGTCCCATATTTTTATATTTATCACCATAAATGCATAAAATATTGTTAATAATAAGTTATGTTACAAAGACTATTTTAAGATAAAAAATATTTTAACTTTAAACGTATATCTTCTTGATTCAATCACTGCTGAACTAACATGAATCAATGTGTTATATGATTAATCTGGATACATTTTCTTTTTGTAAAATAAGTCCAATACATTATCAAATGTGGAAGATGTTAATATCAGCCTATTAGTTGCACATGTTTTCAGGGTAATCATATTATATAACTGGCAGTAATTTTCTATAGATTTGGTCACTTGTTCTGTAGCAAGGTACGTGAGTGTTACTATAAACATTTGAGTGACACCACTATAAAAGAATATATTCCCTTTTTGGACATGTTGCGGGGAAAGCCAAGAAAGAATAAAATAATATAAAAAACAGAGTAATATGGACAGACACAAAAATCACATATAGATTGCAGTGGAAAAATGTCAACCTGAATGTATTTTAAGAAAAAAATAGACAAAACAGCAGATGATGAAAATTCAGTGGAGATGTTTATTGTGAACCCAGTAGCTTAAAACAACAGGCATTTATTTTCCCACAGTTCTAGAGATAAGCTTCAAATTTAACTAAGTGAAAATTGAGGAGCCTGCAGGGCAGTGCTCCCTCCCCTGGAAGCTCTAGTTGGAGGATCCTTCCTTACCTCTTCCAGATTCCAGTGGCTACAAGCATCCTTGACTTTGGTCACAGTCCTCTCCATAGGTGTCTCACAGTTGACCTCCATCTATATAATGTTCTTCACCTCTTTCATGTGTCTGTCTCATCTACTTCCACCTGTCACTTATGAGATGCTGGAATATTATCCATCCAATCCATCCATGGAAAAGAAGAAAATCTTGCCATTTGTGACAGCATGGGTGAACCTAGAGGACATTATGCTGAATGAAATAAGCCAGATTTAGAATGGCAAATCTTGCATGATTGCACCTATATAGAATGATGTCTTCCAGAGGCTGTATGGTGACAGAAATTGGGGAGTTGTTGGCCAAGGACATTTAGTTATAAGCTCTGGGGATCTGATGTACACTATAGTGACTGCAATCAATAACGCTATATTGTGTATTTGAAAATTGTGAAGAGAGTAGATATTAACAAAACAGAGAAATAGATAGTTCACTAAAGGGAACTATGTGAAGTGATAGATGTGTTAATCAGCTGATAATCATTTCACAATATATACATTGAATCATCACATTGTGAGCCTTAAAAAACACACATTGCATTGTACATCCTAAATATAGACAATTTTTATTTGTTAATCATACTTCAATAAAGATGGAAGAAAAAAAGACACTTAGGATTGCATTTAAAATTCCCCTGATAATCCAAAATAATCTCATCAGAGAAATCTTAATTTAATCACATTTGAAAAATTTTTATCATATAAGGCAATAGTCACAGGTCGCAGGAAATAGGACCTGATATCTTTGAGAGGCACCTGCAGCCCACTACAACTTACAGTTTCCTTTTTTGTTTTCTCAACTTTCTTATGAATTTACTTCTTTCACCCCAACTTCCTGTTTTTTAGATTATTAATAAGGATTGCTAAAATAATTCTATAGAAAATTCTATAGAAAATATATTTAATGTTATATATGATTATATGTCATATATTGTATAACACATGTTACTATGTATAACATATGTTTATACATTCATTTATACAATTGACCCTCGGAACAGCACAGGTTTGAACCAAGTATATCTACTTACATGAAGATTAAAAAAAAAAATACAGTAGAGTACCATAGAGGTATTTTCTCTGCCTTGTGATCTTATTAGTAACATTTCCTCTAGCTTACTTTATGATAAGAATACAGTACATTATACATATTACATACAAAATATGTGTTAATCAACTGTTTATGTTATTGATAAGACTTCTGATCAACAGTAGGGTATTGGTAGTAAATAAGTTTGGGGCAAGTCAGAAGTTATACACAGATTTTCAAATGTGCAGGCACCAGTGCCCCTAACTTGCACATGGTTCAAGAATCAACTGTACTGCACTGGTAATTCAAACATCACAAATTAAAACAATAAAAAAGTAAACTTCTTTGATTATCAGATTGCCAAAGATGAAATATACAGACACTATATGGACGGATGAGTTTCTATGAGGATACCCCAAGTATCAAATGGGAGTTACCCAACTAAGAGTGGTCTAAACAATAAGAACATTTATGATTTCAAACAAAATGAACTCCTGAGATCAGTAACTTCAGAGTTGTCACAAAGGCTCTACTATGATTTCAACTACTCAATTTCTATTTATTTCTGTGATGTCATCTTTAACTGATGAGATTCATGCTTGTGCTTATTCATTGAGTTCCAGGCATCAATATAAACAAAATGTCCACCCACATATTATTTGTTACTGGGGAACATCTTTCATAGAGGCCCCCAGAATACTCTCCTAAAAGTCTGAATGGTCAGGATTAGATCACACGCAGGTGTCCTGATTCTAGGAAGTCCAGAAGCCGAGTTTACAGCATATTCAGCCTCCATCATGAGAGCTGAAGCCTACCAAGGAGAGAAATTGTCCTGAGAATCCTCTGTAGGTTGACATGGAGCATACAGACAGAGTGGATTAGGAGTGCCTTCAATATCTAGGCACAATTTGTTAATCAGGAGATGTTTCTGGAATTTAGATATCTCAAATTGAAAATAATGATGCACAACAACAACTTAGTATCTATGGTATAATAAATAATATGAAACTTTAGGTATGAGAAGTAATAAAGAAATGTAAGAGCATTTGTTTAGACGAGATCGGGATCGTTCAGGGTGGTATGGCCGTAGACAAGAGCATGTATATAAAAAAAAAACATATATATATATATATATATATATATATACCCATCAATGAGAGAAGTAGTAAATATTACATATTTAATGATATAAATATAATGAATGCATTTCCTTAGTATTTTTCTCCAGAAATACAGATTTTTTTATTTATAAGAAAATCTTTAATAATTTTCAGGTAATGGTATTGCAAAAATCATTTCCCAGCAAGATATCCCTTTAAAACCTCTGCAGACAACGAGGAAGGTGGGGATAGGATAGGACTTCTGACAAGACCTCTGTGTCATCTGTTTGCTGCTGAGATGCCATTTGTTCACATTTTCAGCCAATACTACTAGAGCATGTCTGCATCAATAGTAAATAATCTTTGTTCAATGTAATTTGGGAGATTTTCCCAACATGAAATAACTCTTGACTGAGCCATTTTCTACCATCCTTTAGGACCAACGGCTCTCTTCCTGTTTCATGAAATTACTAATCATCACACATCAATGGCTAAATAAAAATTTCCTTCATCTTTAACATAGTACTTCTAAGAATCATTCATTTTTTTGAAAATACCTTTTTTTTGGGAGCCTTTCCAGTACTGATCTAAACACAAGTAAACTTCTATTGTGTACACTTTTTTTTTAGATAATTTGGTAACATGAATCAAAATATAAAATGAATATATCTTCTGGTCCAGGATTCATTTCCAAGTATTTATTCTAAAGGGATATTTGGCCTAGTGTAAAAAAATATGTAGATTGGTGTTTGTATCAGTTGGAATAGATTCTTTGAATAATCTTTCAGTAACAGCAAACATCTTAGTGTCTTAAAAATGACAATTTATTATTTGCTCAGACTCTATGAACATTACCAGTAGATGGGGACTCTGCTTCATACATCCTCACTTCAAGACCCTAATCTCAAATGTTGTTGTCTCTGTGGCAGAGAAAAGTTACTTCTTGAGGAATGTACTTGGCAAGTAAAAGTGCTGGAGCCAGACAGGTGACAGATGGCATTTCCACAACAATTCATGCCATCTACCTCCACCTTCACTACCACCACCACCCCCCACCAGTGGGGTCAGGCAATCACATTTAGATCTATGCTTAGAACGAAGAGAGTCAGAGAAAAGTTGGTGAACAGTATTATTGTAGACTACCACCATTTCATATGTGAGTTTCTTGTTATGTTAAAAATTGACAACTCTCAAAACAGTTATCAATGAGAGTTAGTTAAATAAGTTATTGTATACCCATACATTGGAATATTCTATCACTATTTTAGGTAATTTAAGTCAAAACTTACTAACCTAAAAGATTTCTGGTAAATACTGCTAAGAGAATGAAATACTGTTAGTTTGTATATAATATTTGGCCTCTTTTAATTAAAAACATAAATAGAAATACAAAAGGACATGAAAATAATCATAGAAGGAAGCTCAGATATGATGGTTGATGTCAAGGAGGGTGTAACTGGACAGAGTATTGGTTTCTCTATTCAGCTTTTCTCAATTATTTTTCTATTTTTTCTAAAAATGTATGTATTATTTTGTAAGTAAATAGAATTTAAAAATTATACTTGTAAACAAATACTCCATATAGACTTGAACTTCTCACTGTGACTGAGAATGGCATGTCCTAATTATCATTGTATTTCCAGATGCTCTTTGCTTAAATATGGAAAACTAGTTGATTTTGTATTTTATAATCAGTAATTGATTTGTATTTTGTTATCGGTCAATAAAAATATTCTATTACTACTTTCATGGACTTTTTTGATTTATGGGCATAATAATCTTACTACTCATAATTAATGATGATTGTATTAACTCTAATTTGTTTTATTTTATTTTTTACTTTGATTACTTCTATTAAATTCATTTTAATAGTCATTCCTTTTATTTCTGCGTGCCATCTTATTGGAATAGTGTGAGCTTATGGAATGCAGTAAATAATAGTGAGGATGGGGGAGAGACTGGTGTTGAACTAGCCCTCCCGCCAAATATTAGACAGTAACTGTACAAAACACATGGAACAGGTGTTTCCTTCATGGGATAGAGGCTGTACAAGAGCCAAATCCCTGGACACAAAGGGAAACTCTCCTGATAAGTCTTACAATTATCCAGCTCTCTGCCTCAGGACACTTTCCCAAACCTAATGCAATGAGCTGGAGTCTGGGTAAAGCTCAGCATGCTGGAGGGATGAGGAGGCAAAACATGGACATATAAATTCTTACCGTATGTGAGTCCTCCCATATTCTTGCTTGAGGTTTGGGTTGCATAGGGGAAGGGTGAAACACCGGAGTCTTAAAGGAACATGGTGGCTACAAGCTGATAACAGAACAGAAATACTAGCATTCAAACAGTGCTGAGGAATGTCTCTTGCCTTGCCAGAGTGGAAAAGTATCACTGACCCTCATTAATACCAGAGCATCCAGCTCCATCTTGGGATCAAGGACATCACCCTAGAGTGAGACCTATTCTGGACCCACCCTTGCAAAGGTAAAGATCCAGAGGTAAGCGAGAGGTAGGAAGTGGAATCTTGACCAGCCTAAGGTGCTTGGGGATACCTCAGATTGCCCATAGACCTTCCTTTTCATAGGATAAAGGGAGATCCACACAAGTTCAAGGTAAGCAGTCAGTAACTGCCTACCACAACAAGGACACAACACTCTGCGAGGGAGGATAATGAATTCCAGGGTCTCTACAATGTCACCACAATACCCAGCAAACAGCAGAGTACTATTAGATATCATGCACATGTATGTGTTTGTTTATAATACATATGTCTTCCGGGCAAAGAATAACATAAAAAGCAGTCATGAGATACCCAGATACTGCTTTATTAGGCAAAAATGATAAAACAACTATTACAAATATATCAGGGAATAGAAGATAGAGTCTTAAGGAGTAAATGGGGAATTTCATCAGAGAAATTAACATTTTAGAAAGAATCAGTTGCCAAACTTAAAACTTACAAGTTCTATAACTACAAAGAAAAATCTCTGAATGGACTTAATACCAGACTGGGAAGGGCTGAAGAAATAAATAGTCATGTAACTTCTACAATCTCTGTAGAAATTTCTAAGACTAAAGAAGCAAGAGAAAAAAGATTGAGGGAAAATGAACAGAGCCTCAGAGAAGCATATGGCAGTATCAGGCATTCTAGAGTACATGCCATTGAAGGTCCAGAAGGAGATGGTAGGGAAAGCATTGAAAGATCTAGTGGAATACTGATTCCAGAATATGATGAAAAATGTCTACCTAAAGTTCCAAACACTCAGCAGCTCCAAGCTAGAAAGGATAGAGACACACAAAAAAACCCACCTGGATACTTCTTACTCAAACTGCTGAAAACTAAACAAAGGAGAGAATTTGAAGCCAACAAGAGGGAGGCAGAGGTTCTGCACATAGGGAAATAGTCACATCAGTTGAAGCCTTAAAGTGGCAGGACAAACAGTAACAATAGCAATAGAAACTACCCCCACCCCTAGAGTTCTATGCTCTGTAAAAACATCCTTCAAAATGAGGGTGATAAACCTTCTCAGATAAATGAAAGCTGAGCATTTCTCTGCTGGCAGATGTTTGCTACAAGAAGTGCTTGAGGCGGTCCTTCCAGCTGAAGAAAAATGACACTAGCTGGAAAATTGGGTTTGTAGGGGAAGGAAGAGCAGGATCTAGAGTTGCTGGATGACTTTATCTAGGGACCTGCCACCCAGGAAGGGCAGGGGCAGAAAGGATGCCTGGGGCTCCCCATCCCTGGCTCCATCTGGAGCGTGTCACGAGGAGGCTCCCCAGTGGATCTACACATTCTGAGTTACTTGGCCCAGAGGATTTCTTCATGCTCTTCAGAGCATAGACCCAGAACCCCATGGACAGGAGGGCATGCCTCCACCGGCTGCCAGCTCTGAGACTTTGGGACCTCAATTCTGGTTTCCAGGTTCAAACATTTAAATCACCATCTATTCTTTCAAGATAAGCTCAAAGCTGCTTCTCCCACCTGACTCCACACAATTCTTTTTACTGTAAATACTTAAATTCATAAATTCCTCAAAAAACAGCATAGTGTGCTTCCAGCTAGGAGTTTGTGAAATTGTAGAACAAATCATAGGGCACCTAGCAACACAGAATCTCTGTCCTTCAAGCGTGGGGACTTCTTTAAAACATACCAAGTAGATTATAATTGAAGAATTAAAGACATGTAGCAAGACGAGTAATAATGGTGGTGAGAACCAAATCTATCTTGTTTCTTATTTCAATAGTAAAGCCACTACTATATATGACGAGGGCTGTTGATTTCAGATAAGTGTTCTTTATTAAGGCTTGGAAATGTGCTTCTCTCTCCAGGTTATTAAGCACCATATTGAGAGTTCCAGCAACATGGTGAACTTAAGCTAATGCTAGCTAATGTCCCACCCCCAACCCCTGCCAGCACAAACTCATAAAAATTCAGGAGATAGCGTACTATCCAGAGAGATTATTATTAGCATATTACCCAGAGAGGTTATACTGATGTGCCATTCCCACTCAGACATAGAGCAGACAACAGTTTCCATGCCCAAAATCGAGCTCCAGAATTTTTTTTCCCCTGCAAGCCTGTGTCCTTTAAAGGACTTTCCATATCAATAAGTGGAAATCCCTTCTTTGGGGTATTCAAGCCCCAAACTCGAAGTCTTCCTTGACTCCTCTCTTTCTTTGCATCTCACATCCAACCCATCAGCAAATCTTCTCAGCTTTACCTTTACATTTATTAGACCATGTTTACCACCCTGGGCTAACCCACTCCAAACTTTCCTCTGTGCTGTTGTGATAGCCTCCTATGGCACCTTGGGGCAAGACTGGAGTGGCCCACAGTAGTAAATATCGGATATTTCTCTTCAGCTCCCGACCCTGCGATGACGTTCTGTACCTCTGGAATTAAAAGTCAGAGATTCTGTAATGGTCTATAGGGCCTTCCATGATCTGAACCCATTGCATGTCTGACTGCCTTGGGCTGGATTGAGCCCCACTTCTCCCATCCATCATACTCTCAGTGGGACTGTATTTGGAGATATGGCCTGTAAGAGGTAAGAAAGGTTAAGTAAGATCTTAAGTGTGGGTCTTAAACAATGTGACTGGTGTCCTTATAAGAAGAGGAAGAGACAAGAGAGACCAGAGCTTACTCTATCTCTCTCTCTCTCTCTCTCTGGCGACAGAGGGAGAAGATGGCCATCTGCAAGCCAGGGAGAGAGCTCTCACCAGAAACCAATAGTGAAGACATCTTGATGTTTATCTTCCTGCTTCTGGAACTGTGAGAAAATAATGTTCTGTTGTTTCAGTCCCTAGTCTGTAGTGTTCTGTTGCCACCCTAAGATGGTTAGTTCTCTGACCTGATTCCTGTTGAGGTTCCCTGCCCTCACTCAGCTCCATTTGCCCATCTGTGGGGCTCCACTGACCCAGCACACTCCAGCCTCCTGACCCGTACTTGCTGTTCTCTTGTTCTGAAAACTTTCCCTCCACATTTCTCCACGCCCTGAAAGAGTCCTTGGAAATGATCAGTGATCCACCAATATTTTAAAGTTTTTTAAGGGAATGAACTTTCCACATTGTGGTTTTGTTTTGTTTTGTTTTGTTTTTTCCCGATTCTGGCACAAAGGAGTGAGCAAAAGGAGCTCCTTATTCCACAGTTATCCCAGTGGCTTTGTAGGTGTGAGGCTGCGTCTCATCATCTATCATCTTCACAGCCTGTACCTGACCAGGGGGAAGAGAGGCTGCTGCCTTATACAGAGGCTTTCCAGTTATTTCCTACTCTACCCAGTTGTCAAGGCAAAGGAGCACTCAAGCATTAGCACAAAAGAGGCAAGTCATCCTCCTCCTCCTCATCATCATCATCAAACAAAAAAAATTTTTACATGTGATTTTAAGTTAGTGTGGCTGTGATAGAAGACCCCCAATCCCTCTCCTCTGCTAGTATTGGGATAAATCTGCTATTCTCTCTTACACAGGAGTTTGTGTTTGCTTATCAGGCAAAGAAGGCAGGTGGCGATTTCAAGCTGTTTTGACATGAGACTTGGGCCAATGCCCAGAGCACGGGAGGAAACTCCCAGACTGCACTCTGGAAACTAGAGCTTGGAGCCAGAGGTGACCAGGAGAGGTCAAGCACCTGGGAATGCACATAAATTACGGGGATAGCATTGATTTGCTATGGGGTGAAACAGGGCTTAGATGAACTTCATCTTTACCTGTAGGGGCCGAGTTGACATTTTGATGACAGTGTAAATAGACAAAGTAGACAGGCCTTAACTAAATAAAGAATGAGAGAGGAGATACAGATCTATTCTTTTCCTTAGACTTTATGAAAATACAAAACTCATTATATCTTAATTATGCAGTGAAAGTAAGGTCCACACACGGTTTCCCACTGAGGGCAACGTGAGCATGTAACACACAGGCGGCTCTTAACCCCCTGAATGAGGGCAATTTTCTTCGACAGGTGAAAATATAAAAAGCAGTCCCTTTGGGGAATGCTGGGTAATTCCTGACAGTATCTCCTTCCCAAACAATGAGGATAGAAAGTTACTTGAATTGTAAATGAAATCCAAAGACACCTTTTTATAATCGTTTGAACGTTGATGGTAATGGCATGACTATTTTAGAGAACAGAGAAATCACGTTTCTGAAAATCAAGAAGGAAAAGCACATTTTAATTATTCATAAGTTACATTTATTTATATTGTTAGGCGGCACGCATTTTCTTCCACAAATCTGTTATTTTAAATGTTTTTTGTTATATCAATATTTTCAGCTAAAAATTAAGAAACATTTTTTTTCAAAAAAATATGAGATGATCTTATCCAAAAATATTACCCACATCTGCCTCTCTAAATTACTTCATGTATTTTAATCTTTTATCTGGTGAAACAGAGAAAGATAAGCTAGCAGAGGCTGCATCTTGATGGTGGCAGGTTACGGCTCCCGGGTGCCCAGGGGAGGTTAAAGCACTTGTCTCTTTACCTGGACGGTGCTGAGGTGCGAAGAACGTGGCCTGAGGACTTCTGCTGCTCCGTACGTCCTAGACTTATGACAAGACAGAGATTGCTAGTTGTCTATAAAACCCATTTTTTTCTCTTTCATGGTAACACATCCTGGTGAGTAAGAATGTTTGGAATCACAGAAAGTGAGGGTTTAGGAGTATAAAATTGTAATGGTTTCTATTCAGAAGGCAGTGGCCTGGGGAAGCAGAGGTGTTTATATTTTGATATCATAATAAAACTAGAGGTAATGTTGAATATCTAAGAATGTAGCAGGTGAATTTAAGTAATTTATCTCTCCTCTGTTTCCAAACATATCTTAAGATACACAAAGCAGATATTATGCCCCATTTTAAAATGATTAGATGAAGCAGATCTCTTATTAAAGTGAAGAAAGAGAAAATTTAAGACTTTAAATAAACAACAATCACTTTAAAAAACAACAACAACAAAAAATCAAAGTTGAAGGATTAGCACTATAAATGTCAAGAGGCCAAGGATGAGCTGATGATGGTTATCGCCAGGATGGACATGGTAATGGTAATGATGGTAATGCTGGTGTTCATGCCGGCGCAGTGACATCAGACATTGTAGTAAGAGGTTCCCATTTTAGAGATGAGTAAAGCGAGTCTCTGGCACGTAAACAGCTTGTCAAGCACATGCAGTGATGGACGAGAGCTGGGACTTTCAGTAATGTCAAGTAGGAGAGAGGTTGTGGTGTAGACAGACAGTGTGCATGAGCAAGGATGTGTGTCCCAGTGGAATTTGGTGACTGAAGCAGAAAGAGGTTCTACAAACACAGGGGTCGTTAGATGGTGGATGTGACATAAATCCCAGTGTGACAGTGCGCCGGAGAGAGCCCACCGGTCTGTTCCTGTTGGAGGAAGTTGAGGGAGGTCAAGAAAGTGGACAGTGGGAAAAAAAAAAAAAAAAACAGATTGGTAGAGTTTATGCACAATCATCAGATTTTGTTCTATTGTCTTTCATCCGCATAATGATATTTAAAAAATACTATATCATTAAATCTGTACCATATGCCAGCGCTCTCTCCTACCCTTTCCCATGCAAAGAATGGCAAAGTGGATGAGTCAAATCAATGCCACAAACCAGAGAATTTCATAGCGTAGGGTGATACGGAGGAGCAATTAGGAAGCAGTCTCGTCCACTGTTCTGTCCCCCTGTTCTGTGCCAAGGAGAGGAAGAGAGCTAACAGCAGGCCAATACAGGCCGAATTCCTTCCAAACCAATCTGGAAGACACCATGTTTCAGATAATACGTGCGTTCCAATTCAGATGCTTCAGGTTATACAGCAAATAACAGTTAACTATTATTAAGGGCCTAATTAATTATCTATCTGTAAATCATTGAGGTACCTTGATTTTCTTCTGGAACTCTGATAGTATCTCTGAGACAGAGAGAAGCGGTTGGGGGGGGGGGTTAAGTAGCATGTTCTGCATTGGTGAAAAGTCCCTACAAGTAATCTGGTGGTGAAAATGATGGTTTAGGTTAAAAACAGCACCTCGAGCCCCTCGGTGGCAGTGGTAACCCCAGGCCCGAGAGCTGGGCTGGTGGTGCTGGGCTCCCGGCCAGGTGGAGGAAGGAGGAAGCAGGCAGGTGGTTCTCCTGCACCGCGCTGGCTGCTCCAAGCCCTGTCGGGGTGCCTGCAGCTCTCCCGGCCCCACGGGGAGGACACTGTGACAAATGGCACAGAAGCAGACATGGTGTCACAGCCCTGCCACTGCGAGATGGAAGACACGCCAGGGGCCCTTTAAAACATCTCTTCACCAGAATGGGGATGGCATGTGCCATTTTCAAGGTGAGTTTCTCCCACGTTCAGTGCAGAAGGGGCTTTCTGGGGGCAGAGGGAGCAGCTGCTGCCGGGCAGGGGCAGCAGGGAGGACTCAGAATCCGGCACTCCCGGTGCTGAGGCCCAGGTAACCGCTGCCCCTCCCTGCGGGGAGCCCTGTCCCACATCCTTCAGGAGAGTGCTTGGCAGCTGGGACAGCCCAGAGGTTGGCTTCCTTGCTGCCAGGACCTCTGCACAGATGCTGCTTTGCTTCCCGTGTGGTCTCCATCCTGCCCATAGCAGCTGCTGGCTCCAGCCACTCTGGTCTCTCAGTTCTTCCCACCAGCTCTACAGGATTCCACCTGTCACAGGCCCTTTGCTCCTCCTCAAAGCTGGTGTTGTCAGGTCATGAAGCCTGAGATTTCCTTTCTGTTCTGGCACCCAGCACACAGAATTGATCATACTTGTATATTTATCTCATCATTACCATAAGAAGTGCAAAGCATTATGAAAAGTGTCCTCCCTGTGCTTTTCAAGACACTGAGGATCCCGCTTTAAACAATTTCTGTCTTTGAAATCTTAATGATCTTTGTAGAATTCTTTACCAAAAAAAAAAAAAAGTTTTCTGGATAATCCCATTAGATTCTCAAATAACTCTCTGGCATAGGAAAGTAAAATATTATAATTTCTGTTTCACTAATCAATCAATTAATCAATACCAGCAAAAAGCTGTACTTCACTTCATCTATTGATGAAGTTGAGAGCATCTTTTTCTCCAGCATCTCCTCCTCCTCATGTGAAGGGTCCTTCTCATTCAGCCTCCCATCAACCAGTCTTGAAAACACAGCGTCGGTCAAAACTTCTTGGTTTCCTTTACAATCCACTTCCAGACTCTGGGTTTTGTTGTCACTCCCTGAACCATAGCCCCTTTGCCCACCCTGAGTCTGTTTCTCTGCCATGTCTCACTGATGCTCTCAAACTGGCTGCCCACGTGCCACACTTTTCACACCATGAGTCCTAACTACGACTAATTGCTCTGAAATACAACTCCGATTATGTCCCTTGGGTCTTCAGTGATTCTTCACTTGCCCCTGAATGTCATATAAATGCTACTGTGATATTCAAGGCCTTTCACCATCTCACCAAACCTGTATTCCTAACCTTTGGTACCAATAACTCACCCACAGATACTGACCCAACAACTAATACTAGATCATATATTACAGCAGGTACTGGGTCCCAGGCTTTAGAGATATCTCAGGAATACCCAAAATATCATTGCAAAGTAATGTTTTAGCCTGCTAGGGTTGTCATAATAAAATTTCCGCAGAATGGATGGCTTAAACACCAGAAATCTGGAGCCCAGAATTCCCAGATCAAGATGTTGGCAGGGTTGGTTTCTCCTGAGGACTCTCTCTTTGGCTTGCAGATGACAGGCAGCCTTCTTGCTCTGTCCTCACATGGTTTTTGTTCTGAGCTTGTGCATCACTGGTGTCTCTTTCTTTTCTAAGGATACTAAGTCTACGGGACGAAGGCCCATGCTTATGACCTCATTTTATTTTATTTTTATTTTTTTCAAGATTTTATTTATTTATTCATGAGAATACACAGAGAGGAGAGAGACAGAGACAGAGACACAGGCAGAGGGAGAAGCAGGCTCCATGCAGGGAGCCCAACATGGGACCCGATCTCGGGTCTCCAGGATCACGCCCTGGGCTGAAGGTGGCGCTAAACCCCTGAGCCACCTGGGCTTCCCTATGACCTCATTTTAACCTTCGTTCTCTTGAAAGGCCTCACCTCTGAACACAGTCACAGTGGGGGTGTCAGGGATTCAACATACAAATTTCTTGGAGGGGCTCCCCGGGACAGTAACAGCAACTGCGCGCCCAGGAGAGTGCGCCGAGCTCCCTAAGGGCTGCAGCGCGCACGGCGGGACCCGGCGGGACCCGGAGCAGCTGAAGGGGCTCGGGCGGCGGCTCCGCGGAGGGGGCTGCGCGGCCCCGGGAGCAGCTCGGAGGGGCTCGGGCAGAGGAAGAGGCTCCGTGCGGAGGGGGCTGCGCGGTTCCAGGAGCAGCTCGGAGGGGCTCGCGCGGCGGCTCCGCGGAGGGGGCTGCGCGGCCCGGGAGCGCGAATCCACCAGCGCAGGCTCCGGAGCACAGGGCGCCGGGACACAGCCCAGGATCCCGCCTCCCCCGGGACAGGCAGAGGCCGGGAGGGCCCAGGACAGCGAGGACGCTCCTGCCCCAGCTGAGCAGATCAGCGGCCCCGCCCCGGAGCCTCCAGGCCCTGCAGACGGAGAGCTCCGGAGTTCCTGTGGGGGCTGAATCCAGGTTTCCAGAGCTGCCCCGCCACTGGGGCTGTTCCTCCTGCGGCCTCACGGGGTAAACAACCCCCACCGAGCCCTGCACCAGGCAGGGGCACAGCAGCTCCCCCAACTGCTAACACCTGAAAATCAGCACAACAGGCCCCTCCCCCAGAACACCAGCTAGACTGACAACTTCCAGGAGAAGCCAAGGGACTTAAAGTACACAGAATCAGAAGATACTCCCCGGTGGTTCTTTTTTTGTTTGTTTGTTTTTGTTTTTGTTTTTGTTTTTGTTTTGTTTTGCTTTTTGATTTGTTTCCTTCCCCCACCCCCTTTTTTTTCTCCTTTCTTTTTCTTTCTCTTTTTTTTTTTTTTTTTCATTTTTTTTTCTTTTTCTTCCCTTTTTTTTTCTTTTTTTTTCTCTTTCTCTTTTCTTTCCTTCTTTCTCTCCTCTCTTTTTCTCTTTTTCCCAATACAACTTGCTTTTGGCCACTCTGCACTGAGCAAAATGACTAGAAGGAAAACCTCACCTCAAAAGAAAGAATCAGAAACAGTCCTCTCTCCCACAGAGTTACAAAATCTGGATTACAATTCAATGTCAGAAAGCCAATTCAGAAGCACTATTATACAGCTACTGGTGGCTCTAGAAAAAAGTATAAAGGACTCAAGAGACTTCATGACTGCAGAATTTAGAGCTAATCAGGCAGAAATTAAAAATCAATTGAATGAGATGCAATCCAAACTAGAAGTCCTAACGACGAGGGTTAACGAGGTGGAAGAACGAGTGAGTGACCTAGAAGACAAGTTGATAGCAAAGAGGGAAACTGAGGAAAAAAGAGACAAACAATTAAAAGACCATGAAGATAGATTAAGGGAAATAAACGACAGCCTGAGGAAGAAAAACCTACGTTTAATTGGGGTTCCCGAGGGCGCCGAAAGGGACAGAGGGCCAGAATATGTATTTGAACAAATTCTAGCTGAAAATTTTCCTAACCTGGGAAGGGAAACAGGCATTCAGATCCAGGAAATAGAGAGATCCCCCCCTAAAATCAATAAAAACCGTTCAACACCTCGACATTTAATTGTGAAGCTTGCAAATTCCAAAGATAAGGAGAAGATCCTTAAAGCAGCAAGAGACAAGAAATCCCTGACTTTTATGGGGAGGAGTATTAGGGTAACAGCAGACCTCTCCACAGAGACCTGGCAGGCCAGAAAGGGCTGGCAGGATATATTCAGGGTCCTAAATGAGAAGAACATGCAGCCAAGAATACTTTATCCAGCAAGGCTCTCATTCAAAATGGAAGGAGAGATAAAGAGCTTCCAAGACAGGCAGCAACTAAAAGAATATGTGACCTCCAAACCAGCTCTGCAAGAAATTTTAAGGGGGCCTCTTAAAATTCCCCTTTAAGAAGAAGTTCAGTGGAACAGTCCACAAAAACAAAGACTGAATAGATATCATGATGACACTAAACTCATATCTCTCAATAGTAACTCTGAATGTGAACGGGCTTAATGACCCCATCAAAAGGCGCAGGGTTTCAGACTGGATAAAAAAGCAGGACCCATCTATTTGCTGTCTACAAGAGACTCATTTTAGACAGAAGGACACCTACAGCCTGAAAATAAAAGGTTGGAGAACCATTTACCATTCGAATGGTCCTCAAAAGAAAGCAGGGGTAGCCATCCTTATATCAGATAAACTAAAATTTACCCCAAAGACTGTAGTGAGAGATGAAGAGGGACACTATATCATACTTAAAGGATCTATTCAACAAGAGGACTTAACAATCCTCAATATATATGCTCCGAATGTGGGAGCTGCCAAATATATAAATCAATTATTAAGCAAAGTGAAGAAATACTTAGATAATAATACACTTATACTTGGTGACTTCAATCTAGCTCTTTCTATACTCGATAGGTCTTCTAAGCAAAACATCTCCAAAGAAACGAGAGCTTTAAATGATACACTGGACCAGATGGATTTCACAGATATCTACAGAACTTTACATCCAAACTCAACTGAATACACATTCTTCTCAAGCGCACATGGAACTTTCTCCAGAATAGACCACATATTGGGTCACAAATCGGGTCTGAACCGATACCAAAAGATTGGGATTGTCCCCTGCATATTCTCGGACCATAATGCCTTGAAATTAGAACTAAATCACAACAAGAAGTTTGGAAGGACCTCAAACACATGGAGGTTAAGGACCATCCTGCTAAAAGATAAAAGGGTCAACCAGGAAATTAAGGAAGAATTAAAAAGATTCATGGAAACTAATGAGAATGAAGATACAACTGTTCAAAATCTTTGGGATGCAGCAAAAGCAGTCCTAAGGGGGAAATACATCGCAATACAAGCATCCATTCAAAAACTGGAAAGAACTCAAATACAAAAGCTAACCTTACACATAAAGGAGCTAGAGAAAAAACAGCAAATAGATCCTACACCCAAGAGAAGAAGGGAGTTAATAAAGATTCGAGCAGAACTCAACGAAATCGAGACCAGAAGAACTGTGGAACAGATCAACAGAACCAGGAGTTGGTTCTTTGAAAGAATTAATAAGATAGATAAACCATTAGCCAGCCTTATTAAAAAGAAGAGAGAGAAGACTCAAATTAATAAAATCATGAATGAGAAAGGAGAGATCACCACCAACACCAAGGAAATACAAACGATTTTAAAAACATATTATGAACAGCTATACGCCAATAAATTAGGCAATCTAGAAGAAATGGACGCATTCCTGGAAAGCCACAAACTACCAAAACTGGAACAGGAAGAAATAGAAAACCTGAACAGGCCAATAACCAGGGAGGAAATTGAAGCAGTCATCAAAAACCTCCCAAGACACAAGAGTCCAGGGCCAGATGGCTTCCCAGGAGAATTTTATCAAACGTTTAAAGAAGAAATCATACCTATTCTCCTAAAGCTGTTTGGAAAGATAGAAAGAGATGGAGTACTTCCAAATTCGTTCTATGAAGCCAGCATCACCTTAATTCCAAAGCCAGACAAAGACCCCGCCAAAAAGGAGAATTACAGACCAATATCCCTGATGAACATGGATGCAAAAATTCTCAACAAGATACTGGCCAATAGGATCCAACAGTACATTAAGAAAATTATTCACCATGACCAAGTAGGATTTATCCCTGGGACACAAGGCTGGTTCAACACCCGTAAAACAATCAATGTGATTCATCATATCAGCAAGAGAAAAACCAAGAACCATATGATCCTCTCATTGGATGCAGAGAAAGCATTTGACAAAATACAGCATCCATTCCTGATTAAAACTCTTCAGAGTGTAGGGATAGAGGGAACATTCCTCGACATCTTAAAAGCCATCTATGAAAAGCCCACAGCAAATATCATTCTCAATGGGGAAGCACTGGGAGCCTTTCCCCTAAGATCAGGAACAAGACAGGGATGTCCACTCTCACCACTGCTATTCAACATAGTACTGGAAGTCCTAGCCTCAGCAATCAGACAACAAAAAGACATTAAAGGCATTCAAATTGGCAAAGAAGAAGTCAAACTCTCTCTCTTCGCCGATGACATGATACTCTACATAGAAAACCCAAAAGTCTCCACCCCAAGATTGCTAGAACTTATACAGCAATTCGGTAGCGTGGCAGGATACAAAATCAATGCCCAGAAGTCAGTGGCATTTCTATACACTAACAATGAGACTGAAGAAAGAGAAATTAAGGAGTCAATCCCATTTACAATTGCACCCAAAAGCATAAGATACCTAGGAATAAACCTCACCAAAGATGTAAAGGATCTATACCCTCAAAACTATAGAACACTTCTGAAAGAAATTGAGGAAGACACAAAGAGATGGAAAAATATTCCATGCTCATGGATTGGCAGAATTAATATTGTGAAAATGTCAATGTTACCCAGGGCAATATACACGTTTAATGCAATCCCTATCAAAATACCATGGACTTTCTTCAAAGAGTTAGAACAAATTATTTTAAGATTTGTGTGGAATCAGAAAAGACCCCGAATAGCCAGGGGAATTTTAAAAAAGAAAACCATATCTGGGGGCATCACAATGCCAGATTTCAGGTTGTACTACAAAGCTGTGGTCATCAAGACAGTGTGGTACTGGCACAAAAACAGACACATAGATCAGTGGAATAGAATAGAGAATCCAGAAGTGGACCCTGAACTTTATGGGCAACTAATATTCGATAAAGGAGGAAAGACTATCCATTGGAAGAAAGACAGTCTCTTCAATAAATGGTGCTGGGAAAATTGGACATCCACATGCAGAAGAATGAAACTAGACCACTCTCTTGCACCATACACAAAGATAAACTCAAAATGGATGAAAGATCTAAATGTGAGACAAGATTCCATCAAAATCCTAGAGAAGAACACAGGCAACACCCTTTTTGAACTCGGCCATAGTAACTTCTTGCAAGATACATCCACAAAGGCAAAAGAAACAAAAGCAAAAATGAACTATTGGGACTTCATCAAGATAAGAAGCTTTTGCACAGCAAAGGATACAGTCAACAAAACTCAAAGACAACCTACAGAATGGGAGAAGATATTTGCAAATGACATATCAGATAAAGGGCTAGTTTCCAAGATCTATAAAGAACTTATTAAACTCAACACCAAAGAAACAAACAATCCAATCATGAAATGGGCAAAAGACATGAACAGAAATCTCACAGAGGAAGACATAGACATGGCCAACATGCATATGAGAAAATGCTCTGCATCACTTGCCATCAGGGAAATACAAATCAAAACTACAATGAGATACCACCTCACACCAGTGAGAATGGGGAACATTAACAAGGCAGGAAACAACAAATGTTGGAGAGGATGCGGAGAAAAGGGAACCCTCTTACACTGTTGGTGGGAATGTGAACTGGTGCAGCCACTCTGGAAAACTGTGTGGAGGTTCCTCAAACAGTTAAAAATATACCTGCCCTACGACCCAGCAATTGCACTGTTGGGGATTTACCCCAAAGATACAAATGCAATGAAACGCCGGGACACCTGCACCCCGATGTTTCTAGCAGCAATGGCCACGATAGCCAAACTGTGGAAGGAGCCTCGGTGTCCAACGAAAGATGAATGGATAAAGAAGATGTGGTTTATGTATACAATGGAATATTACTCAGCTATTAGAAATGACAAATACCCACCATTTGCTTCAACGTGGATGGAACTGGAGGGTATTATGCTGAGTGAAGTAAGTCAGTCGGAGAAGGACAAACATTATATGTTCTCATTCATTTGGGGAATATAAATAATAGTGAAAGGGAATATAAGGGAAGGGAGAAGAAATGTGTGGGAAATATCAGAAAGGGAGACAGAACGTAAAGACTGCTAACTCTGGGAAACGAACTAGGGGTGGTAGAAGGGGAGGAGGGCGGGGGGTGGGAGTGAATGGGTGACGGGCACTGGGTATTATTCTGTATGTTAGTAAATTGAACACCAATAAAAAAAAAAAAAAAAAAAAAAAAAAAAACAAATTTCTTGGAGACAAAGTTCAGTTCATAACAGATTCTGTTCTTGCACCATTTTACATGAGAGAAATTGAGTTTCTGGAGTTTATGCAACTAGTTCTGTGGAGAGCCAGGATTTTAACACAGGTCTTCCTAATCCCACTTAATATGCCGTAAATGTCAAATATTAATTATTGTGTAAGCATAGGTGCAATATTTGATGAATTGTCTTTGATTATGTTAATCTCCTGGCCTGGTAGCCCAATGCCCCTATTTCACTGCCAACCATCTGAACCCTTCATACCCTGCATGGGCCACTGTAAAGGCTACAAGAGAACTTGATCTTACTCCTCAGGCGCAAAACAAAGATGCTGACCAAAGATGCTGACCTTTGGTTACTATCTTTTTTGTAGTTTAATAACTATCATGGAGACTTACTGAGATTTTTATTCGTTTTTCCCTACTGACCTATGATTTGTATTTGTTGTTTTATATCTAAGAAACTGTTTTCAAGCCAAATTCATAAATATTTCTTGTATGTTTTCTTCTAGAAGTTTTATAGTTTTAGATTTTTTACATTTAGATATATTACCCATTTTTTTCTTTTATTGAGATATAATTGACACAAAACATTACATTAATTCCAGGTTACAACACGATGATTCAGTATTTGTATATATTGTAAAGTGATCACTACAACAAGTCTAGTTAACATATGTTACCATGCAAAGTTACAGAATTATTTTTTTTTGCAATGACAACTTTTAAGATTTACTCTTAGCAACTTAAAAATATGCAGTATAGCATCAACTATAATTGCTGTTCTACACATTACATCCACATCACTTATTTACTATATAACTGGAAGTTTGTATCCTTTTTTTTTTTTTTTTTTAATTTGTATCTTTTGACTTCTTTCATTCCTTTCACCTACCCAAAACTAACTAATCCCTGTTTCTGGCAACCACCTAATTGTTCTCTGTATCTATGAGCTTCTTCCTTGTTGTGCTTTGTTTTGAGTTTTTATTTTTTCTACTTTTTATTTTTTTAATATTTTATTTATTTATTTGAAAGAGAAAGAGGGAGAGCACAAGCAGGGGAAATGGGAGCAGGAGCCTGAGAAGAAGAATTAGGCTCCCACTAAGCAGGAAGCCCAACGAGGGGCTGATCCCAGGATGCTGGGATCAAGACGTGAGCCAAAGGCAGATATTTAACTGACTGAGCCACCCAGTGCCCCTTGGGTTTTTAAAGGCCACATATAAGATATAAATATCATGCAGTATTTGTCTCTTTATCCAACTTATTTCAGTTAGCATAATGACCCCAAGATCTAACCATATTTCCATGTTGCCACGAATGACAAGATTTTATTCTTTATTACAGCTGAATAATAATATATGGTGTGCATGTGTAGATAGATAGATATGCACAAAACACACACACAAAAATTGTTTTGTATATATATATATTTATCTGTCAATATGCATGTAGGTTTTGTCATATCTAAGCTAATTATAAATGATTTTCAATGAATAGGCAGGTGCACGTATCTTTTCAAGTTACTGTTTTCAATTTCTTTGGATCAATAGTCAGAAGTAAAATTGCTGGATCATATGGTCCTTCCATTTTCTTAAATTTTTTGAGAAACCTCCATTCTGTTTTCGATACTGGCTGCATCACTTTTCATTCCCAGGAATAGTACACAGGGATTCCCTATCTTCACCAACACTTATCTCTTGTCCTTTTGCTAATAGCCATTCTAACAGGTGTGCAGTGATATCTCACTGTGGTTTTGATTTGTATTTCCCTAAAAATTAGTGATGTTGAGCCTCCCTTAATGTACCTGATGGCCATCTGTGTGTCTCCTTTGGAAAAATATCCATTCAGATTCTCTGTCCATTTTAAAATTGGATTGTTGATTTTGTTTTTTTTTTTTATATTTTTATTTATTTATTCATGAGAGACACACGGAGAGGGAGAGAAGCAGAGACACAGGCAAAGGGACAAACAGGCTTCATGCAAGGAGCCCAATATGGGACTCGATCCCAGGACTCCAGGATCACCCCCTGGGCCAAAGGCAGGCACTAAACCACTGAGCCCCCTAGGGATCCCGATTTGGGGGTTCTTAATCATTTTTGTTTTTTGTTTTTCCTGTTGTGTTGTATGACATTTTAAAATACATTTTGGAAATTAACCCCTTTATCAGATATATGATTTGCAAGTATTTCCTACAATTCAGTAGGTTGCCTTTTCATTTTCTTTATAATTTCCTTTCCTGTACAGAAGCTTTATATTTTAATATAGTTCCACTTGTTGATTTTTGTATTTGTTGCCCTTGCTTTTGTTGTCAAATCCAAATAATCATCACCAAGATTGATGTCAAGGACCTTACTGCCTATGTTTTTTTCTATGATTGTTTTTGTAAGTTTAGGTTTTACATTCAAGTATTTAATCCATTTTGAGTTGATTTTTATATATCGCATAAGAGTGTGGTCTGGTTTTATTCTTTTGCATGTAGTTATCCAGTTTTCCCAGTGTCATTTATTGAAAAGACTATTGTTTCCTCATTGTATATTCTTGGCTCCTTTGTCATAAATTAATTTACCATATATGCATGGGTTTATTTCTGGGCTGTCTATTCTATTCCATTGATCTATGTGTCTGTTTTTATTCCGATACCATACTGCTTTGGGTTCGATAGCTTTGCAATATAGTTTGAAATCAGAGAATGTGATGTCTCCAACTTTGCTTTTTTTTCAAGATTGCCTTTTGGCTGTTCAAGATCTTTTGTGGTCCCATACAAATTTTAGGATTCTTTTTTTCTATTTCTGTAAAACCCCGTTACATTTTGATAGGGATTGCATTGAATCTACAGTTTGTTTTGGATAATGTGGACATTTTAAGAATATTCTTCTGATTCGTGATCATAGAATATCTTTAATTTATTTGTGTCTTCAATTTCTTTCACGAATGTCTTATGGTTTTTAGTGTACAGGTTTTTTTACCTCCTTGCTTAAATTTATTCCTAGGTGTTTTGTTCTTTCTGATGCAATTACAAGTGGGATTATTTTATTCCCTTCTTTCTTACAGTTTCTTAGTAGGTTATAAAAATGCAATAGATTTCTGTATATTGATTTTTGTAACCTGCAACTTTACTGAATTCATTTATTAGTTCTATCAAGTTTTTTGCGTGTAATCTTTAAGGTTTTCTATATATAATATGATGTTATCTGTAAGTAGTGACAATTTGAATTCTTTTTATTTCTTTTTCTTGCCAAATGCTCTGGCTATAACTCCCAATATTTTATTGAATAAAAGTGGTGAGAGTGGACATCCTTGTCTTGTTCCTGAACTTAGAAGAAAAGTTTTTCCTTTTCCACCATTGAGTATGATGTGAGTTATGGGCTTGTCATACATGGTCTTTATTATTTTGAAGTACGTTCCCTCTATATCCACTTTATTAAGAGTGTTTATCATAAATGGATGTTGAATTTGTCAAATGCTTTTTCTACATATGATTCTTTTTAATTTAATTAATATTTGTGCTATAAGAGATGAGTAGAGGACATTTTTGCATATGGATGTCAAATTGTCCCCAAACCAACTGTTTAAAGACTGTAATTTCTCTACTGGGCTTCTTTTATACTTCTTTTTTTTAAAAAGATTTTATTCATTTATTTGAGACAGAGAGAGCACACAAGTTGGGGAAGGGAGAAGCAGACTCTCCACTGAGCAGGAAGCCTGACACAGACTCAATCCCAGGATCCTGAGATCATGACCTGAGGTGAAAGCAGCACTTAACCAACTGAGCCACCAAGGCACTCCTTCCTTTAACTTCTGCTAAAATTTATTAACCATATATTTAAGACTATATCTGTATTTTTGAATGTTTTATTGATATATATATATATACATATATATATATACCCTTTCTCCAATATCACACTGTTTTTATTATTGTAGATTTATAGTTCATCTTGATATCAATATAAGTTTGCCAAATTTGTTCCTTTTCAAAATAATTTTGTTCTTCTATATTTTATATAATATTATAATATATTTCTATCTTCTATTTTGTATTTGTTCCTCTATTTTTACATACATTTAAAAATACATTTTGTTTTTTAAGATTTTATTTATTTATTCATGACACAGAGAGAGAAACAGAGGGAGAAGCAGGCTCCCTGCAGGGAGCACAATGCAGGACTCTATCCCATATCCCCGGAATCTCGATCTGAGCTGAAGGCAGACACTCAACCACTCAACCAGGTGAGGTGAGGTACCCAGATGCCCCAATATTTTGTTTACTTATACAAAATTTCTCATTTTAATTTAAATTCTATAGATCAATTTGGGAATGAATCCTATCTTAACAATATTGTCTTTTAATCCATAGATATTGCACATCTATGTATTTAAGCCTTTGAATTATCTCAATAATTTTATAATGCTTGTAACATATGGACTGTATGTCTATATGCATTTAATTAGACTTTTGCCCAAGTGCTTAATAATTTTTGGTGCTATTATAAATGATGCCTTAAATTTTAGTTTCCAATTGTTCATTGCTAATATACAGAAAGGCAAGTGATTTTGTATATTGACCTTGTATCCCATGACTTTGCTAAACTAAATCATATATTTTAGTAGCTTTTCTCAGTGATTCTTTGTGATTTTTTTCTTACATAGACTGAAAATAAGGACAATTTTATTTCTTGTTATATATCTTTATTCTGATTTTCTTCACCTTATTTTATTTCTTTAAAGAAAGCTCTAGTACAATTTTAATAGGGAGGTTGAGAAGAGAAATCTTGCCTTATACTTGATGATAAGGGGAAAAATTCAATTATTTTACCATTAAAAGTATGATATTAACTATACCTTTTCATCAGTGCATTTCCGCTATCATATTGAGGTCATTTAGTTTCCAGTTTGCTTAGTTTTTACAATGAGTGCCCATGGATGTTGAACTTTGTCAAGTGCTTTCTCTGCAACTGTTTAGATAATTATATATATTTTTTTGCCCTTTTGGGGGGCTGTTAATATGACAAGTTACATTGAATGTTTGGCATACGTGAAACAAAACTTGTGTTTCCAAGACAAATCCACTTAATCATGATAAATGATCTTTTCAATATATTGCTGGACTTTAGCTGCTACTCTTCTGTGGAAAATTTCTGTCTATATTTATGAAGAATATAAGTACATAGTTTGCTTGTGACCTCTTTGTTTGAATTTGGTATCAGGATAATTCTGGCCTCATGAAATATAACAGGACATGTTTATTCCTCCTCTATATTCTGGAAGAGTTTTTGTACCAGTGATACTATTTTTTCATTAAATATTAGGAAAAATTGATAGTGACATCATCTGGCTAATAAGTTCATGGTCCTGTTGTTCCCTCTGTTTTCGTTTTTCACAATTATGTTACATCACCTGGAAGATGTGGTTCTCCTGTTTCTTTCCCAGCATAACCATTTTGGCTTGTCACTGGGTGTTACTAGGTGTACCCTTTATAAAAGAGATCTCAGCCCCCATTGCCCTCCCACCATGTAGCATATAGCAAGAACATGGCAATCTGTAACCTGGAAGCCAGTCTCAGTCAGAACCTGACTGTGCTGGCATCTTAATCTCAGGCTTTCAACTGGAAGAGTTTTTGTACCAGTGATACTATTTTTTCATTAAATATTAGGAAGAATTGATAACTGTGAGAAATTAATTTCTGCTGTTTATAAGCCATTCTATCTATGGTATTTGTTTTGGCAGCCCAAATTGAGACACCCATTCTTAGCATTTAGCAACTCTTTAAAGATTTCAGCTGAATCCTTGTTGCCCAGCTCCGTGTCACCTGGTGCCATTGCCTCCCATGCTCTGCCACAGATAACTAAATGTTCCCATCCCATCTACTTGGAGAGCTCGTCCTCCTTTGATTTCCCTGGCAGCTCTGCCACGATAGCTATCTTTTGGGTTCAAGGAACATTATGATTTTGTAGTTTTTCTGACTTTTTTTCTTGTCGGGCGAACACTCCCTCCAGGTGAATTCATCCTATCCAGAATGATCCAAATCCAATTTTGGCTTTGTTTTGTTTTTTGAGACTACTGAGTTCAAAAACTGGGGAGCAAAAAAAAAAAAAAAGAGACATGTGTTTATCTACATATGAATCATATCTAAGTTAATAGGTAGAGAGTTGGAGAATCTTCTCACCTTAAAGACAACATCAGCATCAGATTAGATTCCCTCGCCACCTAGCCCAGCAGCATGCACAGAGGAGGTTAATGAGGGACAAACTAACACTGCTAGGTTAAGTTAAAAAAAAAAAAATAGTGGCAGCAAGACTCAGATATTCAAGCTCTGGGTGCATTAGAACTCCAATAATACAAAATTAATGTGCATGCCTTTCTTCAGTGCCATGAAAACAAAGCAGAATGTGGCACACAGACGCATTAACTCTGTGAACTCTGGAGGGTGTCTCAGAAATGGCCTGTCAGGAAAGCAGTTTCATGATGCCCCACATTTCTGAATTTTTTGTATCCCTCTGTGACTAGTTTCCTTCTCCAAAATGCGTCCCTTATCTCAGATAAGCTCTTTCACCTTAAGACTCAGTTTTGCATTGGGTGTTATTCTATATGCTGGCAAATTGAACACCAATAAAAAATCAATAAAAAAAAGTGACTCAGTTTTGGAATACGTGTTTCTCTTTAACAGTGACCTTGTTGTCATTTAAATTCGCAGGATTGACACAGAAATTCTTCCTGGGTCAGCATTTTCCCTCCTGATGGAGAGGTGGAGGAAGGCAAGGGAGGATGAGCCAGTGATAAAACAGTACCCAGTCACTCTATTGTTGGGAGTCTAAAATTTCCTGGCACTTGAAACACCCCATTGATACTCACGCTCCGGAATAGAGACTGGCAGTGCCCAGGCAGCAGAGGGATTAATTGTAATTGCTAACTTCTTTTGAGAACATTTAACCAAGTAGCAGAAGCACATTGCATTCTTGCCTGAATTCAGGAGCCTGCTAGCAGGCAGTGTTATATTACTCCTGGGTGGGAATGAAATCATGTGGGAGCAGCAAGAACAGCTCATGGAGAAAGATTACCATTTTATATTTATTACTTTGGCTAGTTTAAGTGCCATAGGAATAGACTCTCTAATGCATTAAAGAACAATTCCCCAACATTTGACTCTGTTGCTCGGTAAACTATTTTTAGGGACTCTTTCAGTCGGCTTTTAAAGGCACATGCCATCCCATCTCAAAGGTTATTTTAGTGCTTTGTCAAAATGATATAAATAGCACAATCTCTCTCTTCAGATTAGAGAAATATGGGACATTCTATGATGAAATTTGTATTCTTGAAAAAAAAAGCCAGGATTTTTTTTTCTCGCTTGTATTTTTCATGGCTAAGCTTTGGCGCAATTTCGTTTCATCTTTCATATGATGCTTATCTCGTAGCTTAGCTTTGCTTAGTTGCATAATCAGATAATAGAATTTTCTTGATGCCACAACTTGGAAGATAGCACATACTTATCTTTAGTAGAGTTCTAGATACCAGGTAAATTTTGTTCTATAGATGCACTGCCAGGTCAGCTCACTGAACAGCTCAGCTCCCATTAAGTATGAAATGCACTCAGAAAACTTTCATCCTGACACATTCTGGGGCTTACTTAATGTGAAATGGAACATAGAATCTATACTTTGATAATTCCTTTGTGCAACTGAACGAAGTAGTAACGAAGAGTCATTTTGAGTTATATTTACTTAAATGACACATCTCTAAAAATGAACTAACACCCCACAGCAGTTGAAATCCTGCATCAATTGAAGGAGCTAGAGGTGTTCAGGGCTTTTGTTTATCCAACAGCTGAGGGCCTATTGCCCCAAGGAGACACAGCATGGAACTTACTATGTGTACCAACCTTTCCCTTATCATCCTGAGCTAATTGTGTTAAATACATCGAAATAGAGAAATGGAACAAAGTAGGAGGTTTTCTTACATTTTTCCTCTAATCCTTGGAATACATGTGTCCTTTTAAAAAGTATATTCAAATAAATATATTCACTACAGAAGAGAAGATCATAGGTGAAGATTTTGGAGAATTGTGTTAGAGAGGAATTCCTAGTTCTTTCCTAGAATAGTTGGTCTGGATTTTTTAATGTTGTTCATTAAGCTATACCTATTATATAATGCTACTGTGTTCTTGTATATTACCATCTCTGCATTGCTGAGCCTTAGATATGCTAAAGAAAACCAATTATAAATTCAAGAAATAGGAAAAAAAAAGAAAAAAAAAGAGAAGAAAGAAAGAAAGAAAGGAAGAAAGAAGGAAGGAAGGAAGGAAGAAAAAGAAAGAAAGAAAGAAAGAAAGAAAGAAAGAAAGAAAGAAAAGAAAGAAGAAAGAAAGAAAGAAGAAAGAAAGAAAGAAAGAAAGAAAGAAAGAAAGAAAGAAAGAAAGAAGAAAGAAAGAAAGAAAGAAAGAAAGAAAGAAAGAAAGAAAAAAGAAGAAAAGAAAAAGAAGAAAGAAAGAAGAAAGAAAGAAAGAAAGAAAGAAAGAAAGAAGAAAGAAAGAAAGAAAGAAGAAAGAAAGAAAGAAGAAAGAAAGAAAGAAAGAAAGAAAGAAAGAAAGAAAGAAAGAAAGAAAGAAAAAAGAAGAAAGAAAGAAAGAAAGAAAGAAAGAAAGAAAGAAAGAAAAAGAAAACAAAAGAGGCAGGTAATGGGGCACTTGAATGGCCCAGCTGGTTAGTCATTGAACTCTTGATTTCAGCTCAGGTCATGATGTCAGGGTCCTGAGATCGAGCCCTGGGTTGGGCTCCAACTCAGTGCAGAGTATGCTTGAGATTCACTCTCTTCCTCTCCCTCTGACCCTTCCCCTACTCATGTACTCCAAATATTTATATATTGGATTTTCTGTCATGTGGCTCATTATGTGACGATGGTTATAGTGAACGTAGTTCTTTCTGCCAGTTAGGAAATTAAACATATTTTAACTGTACTACTGTAAACTTCTTGAAAGTCGGAGACTTCTTTATCTATTTTAAGTTCTCACCTTTATAACTAGCATGTAATTAGTGTTCAAGAAATGTTTACAAGTAAATGAACTGATGGATGAGTGGTGGATGGTTGAGGCAAAAATCTTTGAGTGCATGAGGGCCCTATGAGGTATGAATGTGAAGAAGTGGTCTATACTGATCAGTGTCACTGGGGACATGAATCTGGAAGGAACACATACCTACTAAAGGCAGATTTATTATCTTCTCCCCATGAATGGGCTTGAAAGTATTCCTTAAAGATTTTTATTTACTTGATAAATAATACTTTTTACTTCACAGAAAAAGTACATATTAAAATATATGTAATATTAGATAAAATTCTTTTCATCAAAATTCCTCTTCTTAAATTTAAACCAAAGATAAAAATAAATAAATAAATAAATAAATAAATAAATAAATAAATAAACCAAAGATATATTATTACCAAGTGCAATGTCTCAAGGGTGCATGACCCTCCCCATCTTCTAACACATGGGTTTGGGTGAAGATAGTCTTTGAACCCAGAATACATGCTGTGTATCTTCTTGCATTATCAATTTTACTAAAAAAGTTGTAAAATCCTCATTATCTTTGTATATTAAAAATCAAACAGCTGTATAATGTGGTAAAATGCACATTCTAAAAGTTGTTTGGTTGAAAGACAAAACTTCAAGTAAATACTAAAATGAAAGTAGGCCAATTGTGGCCATGAGGTTAAAGGTATCTAAGAATTACTGGTTGCTTTCCTCTGCATGGAGTCACTTTACTGGAATTGTAAGAAAACAGTGATATGATACAAAAACTGACAGCTGAATACTTGGGTTTAAATTTTACCTTCTTCTCTGGCAGGAGTGAGTATGAGTGGGCATTTTAACACACATGAGGCACAGCTGGCTCATGTATAAAAGTCGAACAGGAGTACCTGACCCACAGATCTCTTGTAAATATTAATAAAAATACCTGTGAAGTCTTGGCCCAGTGGGTGTCACATATTTGACCGTCAGAATACTTGAATGTCCAGTAGAATATCAAGTCAACTTTCAGATTACTTACTTCTTAGAATCCTGTCACTTGCATCAGATAGTAGCACTAATCCTTCACTCTTGTTGACAAGAGCATGATGATAAAGAGTCCCTCTCATTGTTTTTTTGTCCATGGTAAACAAATCCAATGTCCTTATGTTTTCTCAGTGAACATGATTTCATTAAGTACTTTAGTAAATTGGTAACTCTAGCTTCTATCTACATCACTTTCATGAGAGGTCTCTGAACTGAGGAAGTCTTGCTAAGGGAAGATAATATTTGATGGATTCTGACATTGTTTTATTATTCTGAAATGTTCAAAAACTTGTACCAAGTACATGGCAAATTGGCCTTTTCCAATGTATTTGGTGAATTTTTTAACTTTCGTAGTACAGTAATAAGAGAAATTTCAACTGAATGCTGATTTGGTAGTCAGTTGGAAATCGAAATCAGCCATCCCTATGCTCTCAAACAATGTCACGTGGGTTTTTTTTTATCAACTTTGACATTCTTCTTGGCCAATTTCAATCTCTAAATTCTAAATATGTAGAAACCCCTTAGCTCATTGGCTTATCACATTCCTTAACCTAATTGACACTAATTCAGATCTGTTTCCTTCATTATAGCCACTTTCTTTAATTCTTGTTCTGATCTTACTCTTCTACTCCCTTACTTCTGCATGAGGTATCGTAACAGGTGTGCATGGGGGGGATGAGTGCAGGTGCCTGGAAGGACCGGAGATCATATCCTACTGGTTGTCCTGAGGCACAGCCCCATGTTTGTTATAAAGTCTTGTTCAGGCTGGTGCCAAGCAGGGCAGGGCCACCCCATATTCCTTCCCCTATCCTTATACCTCTTCCCTAATTCTCCCTAATCCCCTCTCCATCTCTCTCCATTTCTTTTTTTTAAATTTTTTTTAATTTTTTAAATTTATGATAGTCACACAGAGAGAGAGAGGCAGAGACACAGGCAGAGGGAGAAGCAGGCTCCATGCACCGGGAGCCCAATGTGGGACTTGATCCCGGGTCTCCAGGATCGCGCCCTGGGCCAAAGGCAGGCACCAAACTGCTGCGCCACCCAGGGATCCCCTCTCTCTATTTCTTTCTGCTCACTTGCACAGCATTTATCTCCTCCTTTTATATCACTTTAATTTTCTCTTACTGATATGCATTAAATTCATTAACTGATACTTAATCTTTGTACCCATCTTAAGGCATAAAAAAAAAGTACTCACAAGTACAGAGAGTTAGGTTTTAAAAGTCCACAGAAAGATTTAAATTCACAAGGACACCTTTCTGAAACTAGGCTTTGAACCCTAAATTAAAGCTTTACTGCTATCCACATGAAGAGTGGGACAAAAAATACTATTTTTGAAGGGAAATGAACTTGACTTGTTGAACATCTTGACACAATCTTCCTGACAGACTTGAATATAGCTCTTAAATAAAACTGTTGAGTGACTATGGCTGGAAATAATGCTTCTGAGTTAGTGGTGCATAGGTTAGGTGCTTAAAGAAAAGAGATGGACAGGACATACAAGTATCATTTTGTTTCAATATTAGTCTCAGATACGTGTGTGAATGTGCGTATGTGTGTGATATCTTTTTCATGGTAGCTGCCCTTTAAAAATCAAAAGTAAGTCATTTCCAGATAAGCTTTTCAAATGCTTCCTTTATTGATCCTTCATCAGGCTGTTAAAAAGATAAATAAATAAAAATACAAGCAAATAGACATAAAGGAAACAGCGCACAGATGCACCTGCTCCACTTAGGTCCCACCCACCCGGCCTCGTCTTCAACAGCATCCCTTCAGGTGGAGATTTCATTCCCCTCTCATTATCCTGGTGGAGCAGGGCTCACAGAGTCCTTACCTATGGAAGCTCCAAGTAAGGCCGTGTTCACAAGGGTTTGACGTGACCATAAGGATGAGCCATTCTTCAACCAGCCATGAGCCTGTCTTCTCTGAGTTTCTGCTCTTCTGTTCCTTGCCATCAGGCACCTCCTTGCCCCTCACCCAACCACACTGTGTGCAGGCAGACACACCATTTATGTTGAGTTCACAGTCAGCAATACCATGAAGTACCTGGAGTATGCACAGAGATCAGAAGAGACGCATTTCATTTTAATCAGGCCACCACCTCACACAGTCATGGATCCAGGGCTTCGTAAGTCACAATAATTGCTTTTCCTCTGGTTCTTGGGAAACTGCTCCTTAAAACTTTGATTATGATACCATGATGGAACAGAAGTAACCTACGGGGAAAGAGAGTTCATTATTTGGATCTTCCTCTGGGGAGCGGCTTTTTGTCTGCCTCAGGAACCTGTTCTTGTCCTCTTATCTTGGCTAAGATGCCTCAACGTGCCCCTCAGCTGGATTAAGCTTTGGACAGCTTTGTCCTGATTAAAGGTCCCTAGTCTCCCCTCCCTTTCCTTAAAGCATTTACTTTAGAAAACCTGCAGTTGTAAATCCTTTCTCTGCCCTGTGCGATAGAAAGCATCTTGCCATTTTTATAGCCCAGCATTGTCTTTTTCAAAGACCTGGTCATTATCCCTTTGAAATGTAATCATAAAAGGACAGACCCCTGATCTCTCCTTTTCTGGGGAAGAGAAGGAGCCTCTTCCAGAAGAGCCAGTTCTCAAACACAGACAGCCTCATCTCATTGACCAGCCTCCCTGTAATGTCCTCCAGTACTTTTCCACTGGCCCAACCCAACTTAGAAATCATCCTGCCTTTCATTTCAGCAGAGCAGAGTTTAACCCTGTACCGTATGGCAATTGATGGAGTCTTTCTTGTGTGTTTAAAGCTACCCAGACCCATTTTTAAATAGCAAACTCAGTGATGAAGGTAATTACTGGTCCGTTAGTCTGTCTGCCAAAGTACAATCTGAACCCTAAGGTCTGAAAATATGACCTATTCATTTTTCAATCCTCTAGAAATGGCCATATGTTCAATGCTTATTGGATGGTTCTTTTAAAAGTGAGTAAAAGACAAAAAATGCAGGAAGCATCCCAGAGAGATCAAGACAAATATGAGCACTCATGCAATCCATTCTGGACCTGGGATTTCTCCCCATCTTCCCATGTACCTAGAAGCTCAAGGCAATAGAGAGGCACTTATTGAAGATAAAGTGACCCAAGCCTCTGCACAGACTGAATTTCAGAAATGAAATACTGAAAAAAAGCTTAAAAAAATGATCTTTTGCTAAATGGTGTCTTTGGTTCTAAATACAAATAAATCTTCATTATTTCCCAAATGAGAGAAAGTGACTTGTCTCCTCTGACTAATTTTATTACTGATCTGGAATCAGAGGTGTCTGAAGAACTAAAGGCTACTGGAAAAAATATCAAGTCCAAAGCCTTCATTTAAAAAAGGAGAAATTTGAGCCCTGAGGCTCTAGATCTCTCTTTGGGGCCATGGAAGCAGATCATGTACTTTATTTATTTAGAGTCTTTTCACCAAACTGCACCAATCCATGTGCATCCCAGGCAAGAATATTACTGACCCAATTGTAAATACTGCTCTTGACTCCATTTCGAGCATTAACAAAGTTGTGGTAAGCAATCTCTGCCCAGTTCACAGTGCATTAATTTCTCCAGGTTTATTAGAGTTCGAGATAGTTTCACCAAATACGTCTCAACATATCCAAACTCTACAAAAGTTTCTTTCCACCATGTACGTGGCAATTCTATTTCTAATTCTATATTATTTGGTAAGGTTTTAAGTATCACAAGAAGATGATAAAAAATGGAGGGGGGGAAGCACCATCACAATTGATCAAAATCTCTTTAGGTATGATGGTGACCACAGGCAGATATATATATAATTTTTTAATTATATACTTTTTAGGGAAAGCCTACCACCTACCTAGCAATCATCTCCTTGTGCCTGAGCCCTTTTGGAAATGCAGTCATCAGCACTGAAGCACAGAAGCATCAGCAACATAAAGACATTTCCACAGCTTTTAATTAACTCCTGGGATTTTTCTTTGAGAGAGTGCATTGTTTTAGGAGCAGCAATTAGAAGCTATTTTGGCTCTCTCGTTTGCTCCTGTGTTTCTGACAGTCTCTCTTGGATTTAGAGAGGGAACAATTAGGTTTGGAAAAGGGCAATGATAGGGTTCTTGCTTGACAATTGCAACCCAGCACTGACTGAGTCATGGAGGTCCTAGCACCGACGGAAAGGGGGTTGGGAGCCTGATTTCCACTGTGCTCTTTGCATTGCAATTTCAGGACATTTATCTTTGACCTGCATCTGCTTCTTTCTTAGTCCGAAATATCATCTTAAAGGCATAGCAATAAAAGTTTCTTTGCTATCGCTGAAGATTTTTGATGAAAACAAATGTGAAAATTCTTCAGAAAAAGGTGACAACATGGTGGCCCTTTTCTGTTGAACATTGGGATAAAACCCTACATGAGATTTCCTGCAGGCTTTTTCCATGTTTTTCTTTGTTTCCACTGATATTTTCTTTTCTTCTCTTTTCTGCCCCCAAGGCTCTGCATCCAATAATCTTTTCTAAAGATTTATTTACTTGTTTTAGATAGAGGAAGAGAGAACATGCTGGATCAAGGAGAGATAGAAGGAGAGGGAGAGAGAATCTAGCAAACTCTGCTCTGAGTGAGGAGCCCAGTGCAGGGCTGGATTTCATGATCCGGAGATCACGATCTGAGCCGAAATCAGAAGTCGGATGCTTGACCAACTGAGCCACCCAGGCTCCCCATCAGCATTTTTTTTTTTTAAATGCAGGTAATTTTATTTGTACTGTAAGTGACTGCCAAGATTGTTTCAAAAGAACTATCACAAATGCCATCAAACACTCTGTTAAAATCTAAATTTATAGCACCTGTGGCAATCTTTTTACTAACAGTTTTATGATGATATAATTTATACACCATATGATGGAATTTGATGTTCTTTTTAGTATATTCACAGATTTGTACAACTATAATCTCTACAAATTTTCGAATATGTTCATCATACACCCCCTCCCCCGTAACACCCATACCTATTAGCAGTCATGCCTCATTTCTCTCCACCCTACCTGGCCCTGGGCAACCAATAATCTACTTTCTATATAGTTGTGCTTATTCTGGACATTTCATACAAATGGAATCACACCACATATGGCATTTTACGACTGGTTTAGCTCACCATGTTTTCAAAGTTCATTCATGCTGCAGCAAGTACCAGTCATTCATTCCTTCCTGATCCCCAGTAACACTCCCTTTTACAGACAAACCACATTTTATTTATCCATTTATCAATTGATGGACATCAATTGGGACAAAGAACTGGTTGGTGGTTTCTACTTTCTGGTATAGTTTCCTGTACAGGTTCTTATGTGGGCCCTCTTGCTTATTCATCTAGGGGTTGATTGCTGGGTCACAGGGTAACTCTGTTTCACTTTTTGAGGAACTGACAAAACTATTTTACAGAGAATCTGCACCATTTTGCATTCCCAAACCCCAAGGGCTCCAATTTTTCCAAATATTTGCGAACACTTCTTATTAGATGTCTTTTTTATTATAGATAGTCTCTTGGGTATGAAGTGACATCTCATTGGGGTTTGGATTTACATTTCCCTGAGGCCCAGTGGTGTTGAGCATCTTTTCATGTGCTTATTGCCCATCTGTATCTCTTTGTGGCATTCTTTTAATCAACTAGTTTTGTGATTTCACTTTTTAAAAACTTTCTTTTATAAATCTGTCATTCCAGTTAACACATAATATCATTAATTGATTCCTATTAAAACATCACTCTCCATGTTTTTCCTTTATTAATATGTGTGCTCTCAACTTCAAGTCTTTTCTAAATTCAGCTGTCTACAATTTCTACCAGCTCTGTTGCTTGTGATCCTATATGCTCCAAGATTGTTAGAATTTATGGATTATTATCCTGAATAAATAAATAAATGAGTCCATCCAGACTTTGCATAGACCAGTCATTTGTATGAATCATAAAACTGTGTGGCCCTGAGTAATCAGATTTGTAGCTCCAAATCCAGGTCCTTTAATATTTACCTGATAAAATTTTCTGGAAGGAGGTAAACTCATGTATCAATGTTTTCCATAATTACTTATTATTGTGTCAGGCCTTAGAAATCAATATTTTAAAACCATTGACCCTAATTTCTATTTTTAGATTAAATACCGAATGACCAGTGTATTGCAAAAAGACCATTTTACAAACATTTATGGAACCCTCACATAGTACTAGACCATGAGACAGACAGGTTTATTGGCCCTTGTGTGTAGGTTAGACAAACAAGATGCAGAAAGGTTATAGAACTGGTCAAACTGCACAATGAGTAAAAAATAAAGTCGGATGTGGATCCAGCTAACCACTAAAATATTGTGTCTTTTCTATATTTTACTGTCTCTTTAGGCTTGAAAAGATCACACTGAAAATTAACCAAAACATCAAATTTATCAAGATAAAAAAGTCTTCGAATATAACCTTTAAAGCTCAGCTCAAATGTTACGTTCTTTATGAAGCTTCCCTTCTCTTTAGTTAGAATATAGCACTTCTTTTCTTTTTGCTCACCAAGTGTTGTATTTGTATCTCTTTCATACCACTCTGACTGTCAGATTATATAGTTAGTGAACAGAACCGTATTTTCTGGAGGGTGGAGACTGTCTTATTGACTTTGTATTTTAATCTCTAGCTGCCCGCCTTGAACACAGCAGGTGTCCAAGACAGGTTTGCTTAACTAAATTAAACTGTGGGCAGGCAAATGTTTGATTATTAAATGAAAACCCATTTTCAAGAATTTCAAGTTCTGATTTATGGCAATTGGAGAAACATCACAACGCATCTATGCCAAGAATCATTATTGAATTTAAACAGTTCTTGTATGTTCTTGTTCACCCTGGCTTCCTTTGTCCTGATGTGAAAAGTTTACAAATGCTTAAGAACAGATATTTCAGGGTCATTCAACCTGCATTCAAGTCCTAACCTTGACACCAAGTAACTATAAAACATTTCAAAAATGTGGGCATAAATACTAAATTCATAGTGTTGAAGAATCAGGGAAGGGTTGAAGATCAAATAAGACATCACAACTCTCTTAGCGCAGTTTCTAGCATTGAGCAGGTCCTATTAGTAAAGATTGCCATCATTATTTCTCTGTTGGTCTGTAACAGCAAAAGCTTTTAACTACTTCTATATTAGCCAAACATAAGATAAATGTAAGACTTTCTGGGTTCTCTAGCTCTCGATTCTTAGCTGCCCTACCCGTCCCCCCCAAAGGAAGATAACTACTCAGAAGCATTACCCACTGCTTTTTCTAACAGAAAGAAGCAGCTTTTTATTCTAGACATAATAACTGTGCTTTGGAATTCTCAGGATCTAGGGCTATATAGAATGACTCTCTCTCTCCGGGGAAGTAAAGGTAAGATTGGGAAAGATCAGCTGTAATTTAACATTACAACAGGAGAAAATGGGAATAGATGGGAGAACAAGCCACGGTGGTAAAATGCAGTAAAATTACAGAACTCAGCCAAATGCCAGGAAATATATAGATTACATGATAGAGATTAATAATGCTCTCACTCAAATGATTTTTTAAGAAAATCTTGTGCTGATGGTATTTCAGGTTTGGTAGCATGCTTTGATATAAAAAATGTTTATGTATTAAATGGAATATAGTTTTTGTCTTTATTACTTTCTTTGCATTCATGCCCTAAAATGAGAGCCCTCAGACATGAAGGCATGTGCTAAGACCCTGGAGAAGTTGTCTGTCTCTGCAAAGCTCATGCTGGGAGGTGTGAAGGTCCAAGGAGAGAATTCAGGCTGAAAACTTCAGCACTTGCCCTGGCTACAACTGCCCACCTCCCATCAGTGTAATAAGTTATGGAGTGCTTTAAATAGTTTGGAGCTATGCTGAGCTGTATCTTCTGTGTTCTTTCAAGGAAGAGGATATAATGATTGGGAGGTCATGACAAGCACAATATCTTTGCTTGTGTCTTTCTTGTCATTACCTTAAAAGCAGTTTGCACAATGTCTGTGCTTAAAAGGACAGGGGGATTATCGCATTGTAGCTCTTTATATTTTAGATGAGTGAGCAGCAGTCCAGCAAAGCAATGTGATAGCACAGGTTATCACAGGTTCGAGTATAACTAGGAGAGGAGTTGCCTTCCCAGTTTTGATCCAGGTTCTTCCATCACTTATGCTGGCCTTGCACTGCTTTTGGAAAGGACAGGACCAGTGAAGTGGTTCTCACAACATGGACACAGCATCCCTGGGAGCTCTGTTAACAGGCACATTGGAACAAGCTAGGTTTAAATGTGAAGAATGAACGTGCCTCCTTTGGGGGCATGTTCCAATATGTATGGTAATGGTCTCTTCATTTTCCTGTAAACACACTCACAGACACACACACACACACACAGACAGACATGCTTGTTGCCACTTCTTCATTTGAACTTATATTTATGATTTTGCTACTGCTTCCTTAATTTATATTTGAAGTTCCAACAATGAGAAAAGCATATCTAATCCCCTTAAAAAAAAGAAACCTTATTTGTTAGTGGTGTTGCACAAATAAAATATAATCAATACAATCTAAGCTGCAAGAGGCTAGTTGGCCTGACCTCACATAAATAATGCTACTGCACTTCCACTAATGAAAATTTCACACTACAAGTCAACCACTGCCATCTCCACCTGGCTCCCTCCACCTCCTACCTGAACCTGTGCAATGGCTTTCCAAGTCTTTAATATATCTGAGTGGTAACAACATTTAGTAGAATAACTTATCTCTAGGAAGAGTGATACTGAAGCACACATGAAAAAAACACAATGGAAAATAGACACAGTTTGGTGGCATTTTATTCCCAAGCCCTAGAAGAGCCCCCATTGGGGTTAGTCTATGGCCTTGACCTCAGTTAACTGTTAATTCCAGAACCTGAAAACTCCCACACCAGCAGCCACCTGCAAGTATTTCAACTTAATGGCTGCTCTTTAGATGATTCTTCCTCTCACGTTGCATACTCTTGAAATAGCCCGAATGAATTCCAGTTTTTCCCACCACATGAACAGAGAAGACAGAAGGACCGGCATCAGCCACAGCTATTAGTAGCTCACAAAGGCCCTTCCCTGAGTGCCCAGAGGTGGACCTGTTCCATCCCCCTGATGTCACAGTGATCTGGGAAACAGGCATGACACCCTGAACTAGATTTTAAGCTTCTTTGTTAGAGATACTCCAGTAGCTACCACAATGCTTTAACCACAATACCAGCTCCTTGAACACTTGTTAGATGTGGTTTTTATTCTGTCTGTGGTCTAGGTTCTTAGTCATTATCAAAGAAAAGATAATACTCAGAGGGTTAGATTCAGTTTCTCTCAAAACATCAGCCCTTTGATGCATCACCACCTCCATTGAATGGATTGCTCATTTTCAATGGAAAGTTCAATATTCTGCATTAAATGACTCAAAATCTCTTTTTTTTAGAAAAAAAGGAAGTTATGTACAACCTGTGATCATTACAGCAGTCAGAGAAGGATTCATACAAGATACATATACCTCTAACCAATCTCTGAAAGGTTTAGTGTGATGGTCAGCTTATCAATGATGAGGAGCCAACTGTGCAGAGTCTGGCATCAGCTAGCTCCTGAGAACTGTCCACACTTCTGTTCATGTGACTCACCAAACAGTGACACATGGAAGCAGATGTGAACATCATCATCCCTCTATTGCTGTGTATAAAACAGAGACAAAGAAAGTTTAACAGTGCTCTCTGGGGTAGAAGGGTTCCAGGAATTATGTGCACAATCCAAGTCACTGTGCTTCAAATTTCATTTAAGATCAAATAGTTTAGCCTGGGTGCCTCAGTGGCTCAGTCGGTTGAGTGTCTGCCTTTGGCTCAGGTCGTGTTCCTAGGTCCTCAGATTCAGCCTTGCTTTCAGCCACGTGTCGGGCTCCCTGCTCAGCGGGGAGCCTGTCTCTCCCTCTCTCTTTGCCCCTTCCCTCACTTGTGTGCTCTCACTCTTTCTCTCTCAAATAAATAGATGAAATCTTTAAAAAAATACTTTAGATTGACTCTATGAGGCATTCTATTGCAATTCATTCTGTGGGCAAATTATGCTTCATAAATATAAATAGCAATCTCATAAATAAAACTGGAAATTTAGAAAAGATATAAGTTGACATATAGGTTTTGCCTCAAATGCAAGTGTTATTTTTCATCTCTCAGCTCCAAACGCTCCCTTCAGTAGGTGGTCTGTGATCAAGAAAATTCCTGCAAGTTTCTCTTTCCAAGCGAGCACCATGCCTGTAGAAGGCCTTGGAGAGACCGCATGGGATGAGGGGGCCCCATCTCAGTCCTGCCCTTGTGGTGGCCCCAGAGTACAATCTCTTCCAAATTTTGCAGTCTCCTCACTGCATGGGAATTAAAGCCCTCACATGGCCTGTCTGCAGCTATTTGGGCTCAGGGGTCCACACAAAACTGCACCTCCCACTGAAATCCCCTTCTGACCTGCCTGCTCTGAAGGCAGGTACCCCTCTAGCATCTGGAAGCCCACTGGAGCCCATGGAAATAGCCTGATCCCCCATTCCAACTCTTGAAGAGAACCTAGTGCTTGCCTGCAACTACTAAACCAGTTCCAACCTGGCCAAGCCACCAAAGTTTTCTGCCAACCTTGACCTGATCCACATGTTCTCCAAGGATGCCAACACGTCCTCCAACCTTCTCCTTTGGGTTTTCTCCCTTATTACTAGACTAGTATATTGAGTGTCCTAATATATCTTAGTCATTCTTTATCAAAATTAATACTTCTTATATTAAATTCTTATATTAAATGCCTCTGATTAGCCTAGTGGCCTGTGTGGCTCCTATCTCCTACTTGGCCAGGATTTCCATACTGGAGATAAACAGAAGATGAAGCCCCCCATCCAGAGTAGAAAGAAAATCCTTTTCAGGAGCATCCTGAATCCCCATTTGAAAGGCTGCAGACCCTTTTGAGGCCAGGACAGGGAGGATAGAGATTCTCTAGATGCCAGGTGCTACATGGATTACACCTGAAGGATCACCATGGTGATCACTTGACTGGGGCCCAACCTACACATTATGTCTGGAGGGTCCATTGCTCATCACCATGTGAGTTCTTAGCTGTCAGTTATTTGCTACAGTATTTCTAGGAGGTCGGTATTACCTGACTCCATTTTACAGATGAGGAAACGAAGGAGTGTCTAACGTGGCAAGGTTATGCTGCTTGGTAAAAAAATAAAAATAAAAAAAATAATAAATTTTAAAATAATTAAAAAATAAAAATGAAGCAGGAGTAATTTGGATGGGGAAGGCATAGCTAGCATCCATTCTAGTTCATCACATGGAATGGGGATAACTTTTGACATACACCACATTCCACTCTTTTTTTTTTTTTTTTTTTAAATGATTTTTGAGTTTTTTTTTTTTAATTTATTTATTTATTTATGATAGTCACACACAGAGAGAGAGAGAGAGAGAGAGAGAGAGAGAAGCAGGCTCCATGCACCGGGAGCCTGACGTGGGATTCGATCCTGGATCTCCAGGATCGCGCCCTGGGCCAAAGGCAGACGCCAAACCGCTGCGCCACCCAGGGATCCCCACATTCCACTCTTCCCCAAAATTCCATTCAGATTGTATGAGAAGCAGTAGAAAAACCTCACAGCCCTCACTGTGCTCATTCCCCCAGAGAGAAGAAACAAAGAAGACCTAGACCTTATCATCACAGTGCCTACCGTCTGGTTGTGGGGGACAGGTGCAGTAGAAACAGCTGTTGGTCCTTTCTTTATAGAAAACCTTTGAATAAAAAATTATATGGTCTGTCAGTTGATTTTCAGCCTAGTCAAGTTCTGTTTGGGAGACTTACTAAATCTAAGGAAATGCTGCGAGCACCCTTCCTCCTGAGCTATGGTCTGAAAGTTTATGTTCTCCCCCAAATTCACACATTGGAACTTTAATTCCAAAGCAATGGTGTTAAGAGGTGGTGCCTTTGCCTCACTTAAATCATGAGTGTGGTGTCTTCATGAATGGGATTAGTGCTTTATAAAGGAGAACTCAGGGAGCTCCCTACCCCTTTTTGCCACAGGAAGACACAAAGAGAAGACTGCAATCCAGAAGAGTTCCCTTACTGACCATGCTGACATTCTGGTCCTGCCCTACCAGCCTCCAAAACTATGAGAAAGAAACTTCTGTTGTTTATAAGTCACCAGGGCTGTGGCATTTTGCTTATAGCAGCCCAAGCAGACTAAGACACTTTGTATTAGTGCAAGTACTCAAGCACACCCATGGGTCCGTAAGTGGTGCCTTTTAGGATCTTTCTGGATAATGTTCTCCAAATCATTTGCACTTATCTCTGTAATAGGAACCCAGTGCAATTCTATTTCTCAAACTCCTAATGTTTGCATAACTTGCACGTTGAAAGAAAAATAACCCCCTTGAATAACATAATAATATATCTCTCATCTGCTTATTCATACGCCAGATCTCTTTCCTGGAGACAGATTTTATTGAAATATTATTTCATCACAGTATCTGGACTGGACTAGAAATTATCATACATTCAGTTACACTCTGACCTGAAACATTTTAAACGATGTTAAATGTATACTTAAAGTTTCACAGGAAAATATCGGATTATGAATAATAAATACTGAGGGAAATACTGGCTGGTTATATTTCAAGAACACATTTCAATGTATTATTAATATTTCTGATTTTAAATAAATATAACCGGATAGACATACCATATTTTTTAATATTAGATAAATAAGTAGTAAAATTGTGAATATCAATCTTTGTTAATAAGGAAATTTAAAAGGTTTTAGAACTTTTATTTCAGAGAGTCAGGGTCACCTGATCTTAGTTGGTAACTGATCTGCAAAACCTCTTATGTTGTCAAGTAATGACAAGAGAAGTAAAGTACAATCAGAGCAGCTTAGGGAGTGAGGCGGTCAGTGCCACATCTGAACAGGACCTGGGGTTCCATGGAGAAGCAGGCAGTGTTGCCCTCAGTCTACATCTCACAGTGAAAACCATACAATGCTGCCACATTTTCCAGACCAGAGCTGATATGACCATTCAGGTCATGGCTGGTTCCTTAGGAGATGCTCTAGACTCTAAGCAATTCTAGAACAGTGCACTGTGTCTTGGAAACCCCTGATTTCATTGCTTTTGAAGCTGTTGAAAGTTTCTTCAACGTTCATGAAAATTATTTTTGAGAAATGAGAAAGAACCTCCAAGTGCAAATAACCCCCAACTCCCAAAGACTGAGACCCAGAGACAGTTAATAAGAACATTGACATTATTCCAGTCCAGTCTCTGTTTGGAACCTGGAATCTAGTTAACATTACTGTTTCCTTCACTGTTTCGCTTTGGGGCCCGTTAAATACAATCCTTTGTCAGCTGTCATATTCTATGTTCCAGTTGTTGCATTTCTGTATTTCCCACATCTACTCCTTCATGTTACAACTTCCCACTTCCTACTTCTTCCAACCCTTTGAACTCTGCCCATTGGACACTGTTCTAAGTTTAAACAAAGAAACAAATAAAAACCCAACTTACAAAATTGTGAAACACCATTCCACTCCATTCACCTAGCTGTATGATCATGTACTTGGCCATCTCTTTATGCAGCATTACTGCCTTTCTGACATCTTAATGACACATGTGGAAGCCTCTGCTCTCCTGCGCTAATGGTTATCTCACTTCATTTCTGCTGTCACCCTACACTATTCTTCATCCCTGTGGGTATTTCCAGCCCCTCCCTTTGTCCATTTCATCTCAATCTTTTAGTTCCATTCTTTCTTCACCACTATCCCTAATCAATCTAGATATCAGAGTCAAGCACTTAAACTACCGTTATGAATATTTTTATTTCCAGGGACCCTTCACTTGGGGTCTTATATACCTATCAAAATCCTAAGCCTGAATCTACTTTTAAAAATCCATCTTTCCACTCCTGTAATAAGATTACTCAACAATGAAAAATCACAGAATGGAACCACTTGAACTCATAGTCCTTGATGATTTCTTAAAACCAAATCACTCTTCTTTTATATGTTCCTACTCGTGTACTTCTCTCTCTTGTGAAACTCAGAAAGTAACATCTCTCATTTCAGACAGAATGGAAGCCAGAGGTGCAAGGAAGTGAAAAAATTGCCCTCAATTTTTCTTCCCTATCACCTTAAAAAGTCTGTCTCTATCTAGACTCTATAGAAAACCATCTTTACTCTTTCTTCTAGTTGCAGTGAAAGATAAAGTTTCTTCTAGTCATGAGATAATCTTGCCATGCGTTTAAAATAAGCCCTTCATAATTCCTTTGGGAGTTTATTAAAACATTAGATACTATAATAGTTTCTCTCCAGGACCTATAATCTATCTATCTTGGCTCTTACCCCATTCCCCACAGTAAATAAACACAGTCATATCTCTCCTGTCATAAAACAAAAACCTTCCACTGACTCTCCCCCTTCTCTTGTTACTGTGTTTTTCCTCTTTCTCTTCAGTGAGGCTTTAATAAATAAAAGTCAATACTTCTTGTATTTCCTTCTACAAACTGCAATCCGGTGTCTGCTCTTGCCACTCTATGGAAACAGTTATTATCCAAATCATAATTGGTCAGATAACTTAATCCAGCAAACATTGTTCAGTTCTTATATTATTCATTCTGTTTATAGCATTTGAAATTGATTGCATCTTAGGATTTTTAAAAACCTCTCTTTTCTCAGTCCTTAGTGACAGAACTCTCTATGGCCTTTCTGTCACCTTCTCCATCTCTAAATTAATTGTGACACAAGTTCTTGGCCCTTTCAGGGGATGTTTGCCACATACCAGCATGTGAGCATCTAACCCATCTTGATATTGCAGTATTCTTTATTATATGAGTCTCTGTCGATGGAGTCTGCCTTTCTCTATGGAAGCTAAAACTTTCAGAAATTTGTTTTCCAGCCTTCTTTACAACTACTATGTATACATATAACACACTTACTTTTGACTAAGGAGCCAGCTAATGACAGAAACAGAAGTGGTGAAAACCATTCTGGCAGTGCTCATGGGGCAGCAAAAACCTCTATAGAAGGCAGTATTGGCAGGATCAGGGGCTAGGGCAGTCCCAGTACTGAAAGCATGGACGGGATGAGCCTCAGAGTAGTCTTCAGGGCTGACGGCAGCAAGTTCTAAACAACGGTCAAGAAAATCGTGTTTTTATCCTCATAGAACTAAACCATAAAAGACTAAACAAATATATAACATATGTCATATAGTGACAAATGCTAAGAAAATGTGAGATGGGGTGGTGGTCTAGGAGATGGCAAGCAAATGTGTGAGAATGCTGTAACTAAAATGATCAGAAATTACCAAGCTGAGGAATCACACTGGGTCAGATTACTAAAGAGTGAAGCCATAAGCATGAAACTATCTTAGAAAGTAGCTTCTAGGCAGAGATTAGGGTCAATGCAAAGCCTTCATGGTGGGACGGGCTTGGCAATTTTCAAACAAAGATGGTGCAGAAGGTTGGAAAAAGCCACTCTGACAAACTTGGTGAGAGATGAGACCAGGGTGTGGGCAAAGGTGAGGGCCCGGAAGAGTTTGGATTGAATTTATGTGTGATGGGAGTATTTGGAGCATTTCTAGTAGTGAAGAAACATGGCCTGGTTTAATTTTTGAGAAGGGCACTCTGGATCCCAAGTGCAGAAGAGATTTTTAGAAAGTCAAAACCAGAAGCAACTGAAAATAGCTAAGCTGAGAGATCTTGGTGACTTGCTATAAAGTTATAGGAATTAGAATGGCAGGATGTGATCTGATTCAGGATATATTTTGCAGGAAGAACTGATAATATGATGATTGATAGCAAATGAGGCATGACATCAAAATTTTGGACCTTAGCAATTGGATAAAGGTCGGTGGCATTTACGCAATGGGGAAAGTGTTGGGGAATGTAACTTGGAGGATAAAGAACTCTCTCATAGACAATTTAACTTGATTGTGCCACCCAAGACATAGAAGACATCCTAGAGGAGAACCTTAGGCTGAAGAACTTGAGAATGAGTAGAGATTGAGGTTTGAAAATATAAACCTGACAGTGGTTCCAGGTAGTGAATGTATGCAGAGAACAGAGATATGCCCGGGAACTTCATTGAGAGGCCACGGAAAGGATGATCCATTATAAATGATCAAAAATAGAAAAAAGAGAAGAAAACCAGGATTGGATGGCTCTGGAAGCATACATGTGAATAACATGTCTCAAGAAAGAGTAAATCTTTAAGAAATGGCATGAAGTTGATGATTGGAAGTCAGAGTGCAGGTTACATGTCTTTACCATGAGCAGGTTTATGGAAGGGAGCACCTGAAAGCCTGAAGAGTACATAAAGAAACTTGAGGAGTTGGAGAGAACTTAGAAGGGACCTTACTAAGGTGTTATGAGAAAGAGGAACAGGTGCAGGAGTTAAATCAGATTATGAGATCTAAAAAAGTCTACGTAGTTACATATTTGTTAAACAATTGCATGTTTTTGTGCTAAACATGATCTACTCAAGAGGGACAAATAATGATTCAAAAAGGAAAAGGAATAATTGCACAAATAAAATGCTAGGGAGAGCAAGAAAGGATGGAATTCAGAACAAAAATAGAACAGCTTGAAATGCACCTGAGTAATTCATCCATTTTAACAGGAAGGAAAGCAGGGCACCTCAGTACCAAGGGAGATAGGCTGTTTCTTTTCCTGTGGCTTCTATTTTCTAAGCAAAATGAGATGAGATGTCATGAGCTAATAGTGAGGTGGAAGCTGGAATGTTGGACATTTGGGGTGGGGGAGAAGATGTAAAATAGACGTGTCAGAAAGTAAGAGTGTAATTTATAGCAATTTGTAGGATTGCCAGGCAGTAAGAAGGACCCACTTGGGAATTGTGGCAATAAATTTAAAGAGGGACTAGTTAGCACTGCTGTGAGTTGTCACACTCTTCCAGAGTAGGAATTGCATTCTATTTTCTCTATATTTTCTGAGCCCACCCCAGCAGGGACTAAATGAATAATAGCAAAGAAATGTCTGCATTGGACAGTACTCCAGATTAGAAAATCCTTCTTCAGATAAAATAGGTCTCAGGCTGTATAACAAGTAAGAGTGCATAATCCATCCCAAAGCCTCTTTTGCAAGCCCTCATTATCTTCATGATCATCATCATTCTTTATATATTTCTATAATGCTTTCCAGTTTGCAAAGTTCTCATTGTGAAATTGTATTTATTTTTTTAAATAAGAATTTTGCCTTTTAGCCTATTTGCATAAGTTAGTATTCCACTTTAGGTTATTATATCAGAGATAAAAAATAGGCTTATTTTGGAGTTAGACTGTCACACATTTGATTCCTGGCTCAAATGCTTATTAACAGTGTGACCTAAGACATATTACCCAAACTCCTACAGCCTCAGTTTTTTATCAATAAATTAAAAACATGAATGTCTGTTCGATACACAAAGTGCACAAGGAGTAAATGCTCAGTAAATGTTAACTATAATTGCAAAGCACCACAGTGGAGTAAGAGAATCAATGTTGATATCACAAATTAGTATATGTCATGACTGTCAGACATCTGGTGTCTGAAACGCCATAAACAACTAGAAAACTAGACAGAATGTATGAAACAGATGCTGGGCCATGGAGAGGAAAGGACTCAACCTTAAGGAGAGGAAATGGAAGAGGGGAACCCTGCCATTGCCCTGGCTTCCTGCAGGGAGTGCTTGAAAGCAGTGCTAAGGGGAATAGTTATGGAAGCACAGCCTGGAGGCCTTGCTGAGGTGAGAGGGCCCATACTGGAGTTCAAGGAGGCCTCATTGGCTGGGATTTGTGGAGCAGAATTCTAGAGAAAAGAAAGCAAAACACAGGAAGCACCCCAGAAATCTATGTAGTAGACTCTTGAATCCTTGGCTAAGTACTAAGCTATGCAAGTGGAGAGCGAAACTCATGAGGCCAGCAAAGAAAACCCATCATGGAGCTGTCAGCTGAACCAGACCAGGAAATCACAGGGGGATTCGAGATGTTAGAATTCCCATCAACTAGCCTGGGAAAACCTCCTGGAACACTCCAGCATGCTGTAGAGACCCCAGAAGAGTCATGCCTAGGGTTAGATTCAACCAGCTCTAACACAACAGCCGGTCCAGAACAGTCTTAGCAAACCTTGAAATGAAGTTTGAAAATGTTCAAGCACCAAGACTTCTGCCCACAGCCATAAACAGTAACTGGTCCAGGGTAATTTGTCCTCTCTCATTACTGTGGCTTATAGTAATGTGCAGGATGAAATGTTAGAACCAACTGTGGGCCGCAGGTGGCACAGGGCTGTGATCACCGAGGTGAGGGAGACAAATGATGTGGATTCCCACTTGCACAGTACAGGGTGAGTACAAGCAGGAGGCAGGAGCTGGGGAGACCAGGACAGCTAGAATTTGTAGTTGGACTAGCAGGGAGAACATTGCACTAAGAAAGGACTCCAGAAATCTGCACAGGCATCTCCTCAAAGCCATGACAGATTATTTAATGGTGCGTGCCCGAGGTAAAACTCCATAAAAATTCCAGGCAAAGAACAACTCTCAGGAACTTACAAGCTGAATAGGATTCAGCTGAGAGATTCCCAGAACTCACACAGGACTCAGAGATGTTTGAGTTCCTACCCACCACACCAGAGGGCTTTGCTCACTAGGCAGATGATTCAGCAGAGCTCCCCAAGTCCATGACTTAGTAGAAGAGATAAATATCCCCAAGGTAAAAATCCACATGAGACCCACTGTAAATGTGGGAAAGTGGCCTGGATAAGTGCGTCGCTTTCACTTTCAAAAGGGATATATAATATTTCTTATGCTGGAGTGAAAAAATAAAGCTTGAGGCAAGACTGATAGACCCAAACCAGAAGCTGCTGCATTCTATGGAAGGGAATCTCTCAGACATGGGGCGTGGTTTTCCCCCATCTTGTCTTCTTCCAGAAGACTGAGAACTGCCCCAAGCAATAGGATGTGATGCAGACAAAGGGAGTGCTATGGAAGCAGTTGCAAATGTGTTGCTTCTAGGGCTCACTCACAACCCACTACAGATGGATCTTGTGTTACTTCTCTGTTTCCTTGGATATCTGTGACTTGGGAATGCCTATTGCACAAGCTGTGTAAGAGTGACATATCTTTGGCATTCTTCATGTTTTTTTCTTGATATAAATATGCCAGTTTTACATTTTATATATTTGAACCTAAAATGTCCTCATTGGTAAACTGTTCTCAAATAATAAAACACATCAGGAGCAGCTGCTGATCTGTGCATCAGGGAAACTTTCCTCATGCTTTCTCACCGTGAAGATCTCTTCAGAGCATAAGACCTATTAAACTGCCTTATTTTGTCACCTAGAGTAGATTCTTTGCCCCAGAGTACTTTGGAATCCCTCCTCAACCTTGAAAATATTCCATGAGGACTCTGAGTTAAATATTTCATCCTTGACTTGTTCTCCTACTGCAAGATTGGAAATGAGCTTGAACAGGAAGGTAGAGCAGAGAAGTTAGGGGATGGCAGGATAGCTGAGAGGGTCAGAAGGAATCTTCACACATCATCAGGTGTACTGAAGGATTTTTGATCCAAACATCTGAACCTAGAGTGTTCAACTTTCTTCATATTCCAGACCCATTCTTCACTGTGCGAGGCTCCACCTGCAATGCACAGTGGGGTGTATATGTGTGTGTGCATATGCATGTATGTGTGTGCAAAAATCTCAAAGTTGGGTATGCATAAGGAGCATGGGTTCTGAGAATGAAAATCACTGGTACCTCTCCCATACTGCTTGAGGATAAACCATAAAACCAGGTTTAGATTCCCTAGACTTTGAAAATTCTGACTTTTCCTGCTTGACTTGTGGAGAAACCCAAGGAGGGCTTCCTTGTGGTGCTAGGGGCCAGTATCCATCCTTCCTTGCTTCCATAATTACTATATGATCAGGGGAAGATAGCTAATGGAGATGAGGGAAGGGGGTGTTAACAGTGCCCTGGGGGCTCACCATCTATGTGCTATGACAGGGCAAATGCACTGTAATACTGGGCATCTTGCATCCCACAAGTGCTTCTGCCTTAGTTCAAGTAATCATGTGAGTCTTGTAGAACTTCAAAGTTACTAGTTTGGCAACTGGTAAGTTTCCTTGCTTGTGGAAACATGATATATTGGTCTTTCTCCAGGTTCTATTAAGCTTTGTACTGGTTACAAACTTATTTTTGTATTGAAAGAAAAATAGCCAGATCATCTTTGACAGAGAGTTTGTGCCAGGCTAAAGATCTGAAATATCAAGGTGCCTCTTCTCAAAGTAGAAATCTTGAACCATCTCTTTTTGGTGCTCTTTTTTTCCTGTTTTCTATTTGAACTAGATCTTCTGTTCTACCCACTTCCTTTCCTGACCCACTCCAGAAAAAAAAAAAAAAAGCCCTGCACACACACATTTTATTCTTGAGATGATGTCACCACTTCTAAAATATCTATGAAAAACCCCAAGAGAGTAGAAAGGCTTCATCCTTCATACCCAACCCTCTTGGATAAGAGACCCTGTCTTATTGTAATTCATGCTGAACATCTATACTATTAAGCTTGGATGGCATGATCCTAGTCAGTCTTCAATCCTAGAAGAAATAAAAATAGTACATGGCCTTCTACATAGAAAGTAGAGTGAGTGTGTATCTAATCTACTCTAGAACTTATATGTGGCTATAAGTAACCTATGTCAAGAGGTCACAAGATTGTTAAATTGGAGGCAGACAAATGTAACTCCATGTGTACTACTAGAAATCAAACTGTATAAAATCTCAAATTTATGACAAGGAAGGGGAAGGAACCGTGTGCCTTTTTGTTTTTTATTTATTCAAATATGAATCTTTCCTAATGATTTTTAGTGGCATTCACATCATGTAAGCACTTCATTGCTTTAAATCTCAATTTTTTCATGATCTTCTATTTGCTTAGCTAGCACTAGCCATTAGAGTTGGGGTCTTAGCTTCCCGTTAGCATTCACTATCATCTGGAATAGCTTTTGTCTCTCAGTTCAACTACTTTCTGTCCATTTAGAGACTACCAGTATAAGAGAACCACCTGTTCTTGGCAACCCCATAATCATTTTTCCCTTCCCCACTCTCATCCATATTATTGCCCTTGGGTTGGAGTTTCAGTTTAAAAGCTACATAAAATAAAGTGCCATTTTTAACATGACATTTTCTGTTCTTGATTTTTCATGTAGCTTATGTAAACTAGCATTAGAGCTTTATTGTCAGAAGTCAGAAAAGCGACACATTTCCTACTGTGAAATATATTTCTCTGGACTATTCAAGTATGTAGAACCTATTTTTGTTTGTTCTTTGGTTTACAAATACAACCAAACTCTCATGGAGGTAGCCACTATTAGGAAAGACAAAAAATAATAAAAATAGACAAACAATAATAACTTTTAGCCTGTGATTCTGTGTTTACAATGAACACTTATGCCAAGCTACTGAAGATTGTCATTTTTGTTTCTAAATTGTTGAAATGTAGATAATAAATATACACATATACTTAGCTTTGCATAGAATTTCAGGGTACTACAAACAGGAAAAATGTAATGTGAGACTCAACATAGTTTACCATGAAGTAATAACATATTATAAAAAGCATGCAATAACATTAGAGCAGGCAGCATACATTCTTTCACTTGATATATAAAGTCGTGGATAAAATAACTTGTCATCTGACACTAATTCTGCCTAGATCATATGGCTACTCTATCAGAAAAGCATAACAACAAAGGAGGACACTTACACTCTTAGAATGTTTTTTCTATGATTAGAGATTATAGAATATTTCACTCTGAGGAATACAGTAATAAACTAGCCTCAACCACCTAAAAATATCATTTATGTTAAATAGTTTTCTATGGTAAAATTGGACCCTAATTTTTTTTTCTAATTCAAAATTTGCAAAGACAAATGATGAGACTAGCTATGAAAATGTGTCATGTTTTTCTCAATATGACAAAAATAAACACTCTTTTAAAATTTTCTGCCGGGGATCCCTGGGTGGCTTAGCAGTTTGGTGCCTGCCTTCAGCCCAGGGCATGATCCTGGAGTTCCGGGATCAAGTCCCTGGATTGAGTCCCACATCAGGCTCTTTGCATGGAGTCTGCTTCTCCCTCTGCCTGTGTCTCTCATGAATAAATGAATAAAATCTTTAAAAAAAATAAAATAAAATTTTCTGCCAATACGTGAAAGAATATCTTTGTGAGGGGGCTACCTCAGGATAGAACACATTCCCCGTCATTAGTAGCCATCAGTCAGAGGTCATTAGTCAGAAGAATGTTTTAGAGAAGATGTAAACACTGTGTATAAATGATGAAGTAAGTGGTACTTAAAATATCACTGATTCAAAATCACAGATAGGCATTTCTACTTTTAGGCATATGGGGTAGCTGCACTTTCCCCTATCCCTTTTTTTATGTCATTATACATAAGACAAAGTTAATTTTCTGGAAGGCAGAGAGAAGATTGACTAGGGACCAATGAACTCCTGATATAGTATTTAGTTCCCTGGATTTTCAGTTTACCTCACATATCCCAGAATTTGAGATGGAGAAGCCAGAAAAGGAAACACTGTTGCACATAGACAACAATAACCTCCTCCCCAAACCTGCTCTCTATAACTGAAAAGTCAGTAAAGAGATACCTGAGCAAGGTAGAAAAGTTAAACAGTAACTTCTCTACTTTAGTCAAACACCACAGAAAAAAAAACAAAAAAAAAAACGTGATGGCACTCCCCACCACCATACCAGCAAAAGCCAAGTGGGAAGCCTAAACTGTCACTTTTGCAAGGCTGTCCGCAGGAGTGACAGAGGCTGTAGACAGCAAATCACACAGACCCTACTACAGACCCTATAGACAGCAAAAGGATAATAAGAAAGTACTATGGACCACTCTATATACATAAATTTCTCGAGTCAGATGAAAAGGACCGAGTACTTGAAAAACAAAAACTACCACACTAGACCCAATATAAAATAGTTTTCTTAGCCCTATAATTATCAAGAAGATTGAATCTGTAATTTTAAAACTCCCCCAAAAAGAGATGTTCTGGCCCAGATCATTTCACCGAAAAATTCTAAGAAATATTTAAAGAATTAACACAATTCAATAAAACCTCATCCAGAAATTAAAAGAAAGAACACTTCACAATTTATGTTACAAAACTAGTATTATACAAATACCAAAACAAGACAAAGTACAGAAAGAGAAAACTACAGGCCAACAAACCTCAAGAGCATAGACAAAAAATCCTTAATAATTAGCAAATAGAAGTCTGTAATATCTTAAAAAAAATTACGCACTGTGATCAGTGGAGTTTATTCTGGGAATGCAAGGGAGATTCAATACTCAGAAATTATTTAACATATTCTATTCTATCTATAGGCCATACAAGAGAAATCAAGTGATCATATCAATTGATGCAGAAAATGTATTTAGCAAAATTTAGTATACTTTATACTTTAGGTTGAAGTCTGGATGTTTTCACCCTTAAATTCAGAGCGAGTTAATGATGTTTATTCTCACCATTCTTAATTCAGTGTCATTCTGGAAGTTCCAGCCAATGCAATATGACCAAAGAAGGAAACAAAAAAGTATACAGATTGGAAAGAAAAAAGAAAACTGACCTACTTGTACATAACATAATTGACTATGTAGATAATTTCAAGGAATCACAAAAACTAAGTACTAGAATTATTAAGTCAATTCATCAAGGTTACAGGATACAGGATAAACAAAAATACCTATTTGTGTTTCTATGGACTAGTAATGAAAATGTGGACCCTGAAATTAAAAATAAGATACCATTCACCATCACTCAAAAACTGTAAGACTTAGGTGTAAATCTAACAAAACATATGCAGAACATGTATGCTGAAAACTACACAATGCCGATGAAAGAAATCAAAGACCTAAATATGTAGACATATCATGTTCATAGATTGGAAGATTTAAGAAAGTAAAGATGTCAATTCTACCAAAACTAATATATAGATTTAAAACAAATTTTGAAAAAATAAATAAATAAAACAAATTTTGTCCAAATGCCAGCAAAATGTTTATAGATATAGATATGTTATTCTAAAATTTATATGGAAAATCTAAGGAACTAGAACATTAAAATAATTTTGAAAAGGAAGAAAAAACTGAGAGAAATCAGTCTAAAACCTCAAGACTTCTGGGCAGCCCGGGTGGCTCAGCAGTTTAGCGCCGCCTTCAGCCCAGGGCATGATCCGGGAGATCCGGGATGGAGTCCCACACCGGACCCTGGCAGAGGCTTCTCCCTCTGCTTCTCTCTCTCTGTGTTTCTCATGAATAAATAAATAATTTATAAATAAATAAATAAATAAATAAATAAAACTTCAAGACTTCTTATATAGCTGTAGCAATCAAGACTGTGTGGTATTGGAAGAGGTATAGATGCATAGACTAATAAAGTAGATTAAAGAGCCAGAAATAGACCTTATGCAATATAACCACACAACTTTGACAACTTTCACCTTTGACAAGGTGAAAGCAACTCACTGGAGGGAAAATAGCCTTCGTAGCAAATGGTGTTGGAGCAATTAAACATCAATTAACAAAATAAATCAAACTTGAACCAAAAAATTTAAACTCACACGTTGTACAGAAATTAACACATGGACCATAGACTTAAAATAGAGAATAGGCAAATAGAAAATATAATATAAAACTTTCAGAAAAAATCAGAGGAGAAAATCTTTCAGATCTAAAGCTAAGAAGATTTCTTAGACTTTTCACCAAAATTACAATCCATAAAAGGAAAATTTGATAATTTTGACTTCACTCAAATTAAAACCTTTTGCTCCATGAAAGACTATGAAGAGGATTAAAAGGCAAAGTATAGAGTAGGAGGAAATATATGCACACCACATATCTGACAAAGGACTAGTAAAGAACTCAAAAGTAAGAAAAACAAACTATCCAATGGACAAAAGACATAAAGAAACATTTTACTGAAGAGAATGCACAGATGGCAAATAGGCACATGAAAACATATTAAATACCATTAGTCATTAGGAAAATAAAACAATTAGATTTATTACTTACTTCTCAGAATGGCTAAAATAAAAAAAAATTGTGACAATATTAAGTACTAGTGAAGATAGGAAGACCTGGATTACTCCACAAATATAAAATTCTCCAGCCATTCTGGAAAACAGTTTGACAATTTCTTTAAAAGCTAACAACTACCATGAACCCAGCAATTGAATTCCTGGGCATTTATCCAGAGAAATGAAAATGCATGGTTACTCAAAAACCCATGCCTGAATGCTTTATTTGTAATAGTCAAAAACTGGAAATAACCCAGGTGTCCTTCAATGGGTAGAGGGTTGAAAAACCATGGGACATTCATATGGTTGAATATTTCTCAGCAATAAAAAGAAAAAAAAAGGATACAACAAAGATAAATCTCCTAAGAACTATGACTGAGTGAAAAAGCCAATCCCAAAGGTTGACATATTATGTGATTCCATTTATACGGTGTTCCTTAAGTTACAGTATTTTGACAGAAAATATTAGTGGTTGCCAAGAGTTAAGGAAGGAATGAGAGGGAGAGACAAAAAGTGGAAAGTGAATCTAGCTACAAAATGACAATATAAGGGATTCTGGTGGTAATGGAATGTTCCTATTCTTGGGTACACCAATGTCAGTATCCTGGTTGTGCTACTATAGTTTTTTAAGATGCTATAATATGGACAGGTGACACTGAGTAAAGAGTACTCAAATATATCTACATTATTTCTTACAACTCTATGTGAACTTAGAATTATCTCAAAATAAAAATATAATTAGAAATATAGATTATTAACCATGCATGGACAAATTTTCAAAAGGAGAATTATTAAATCAACTAACTATAGATAAAATTGAACAATAAATTAAGCATAGAATAGAATTTTGACTGTAATTTAAGAATATTTTCCAAAATGAGAAGCAGTTTTGTATACTGAATAAAAGTATCAGCTTTGGAGACAAAACAAGATTGAATCTGGGAATTGCTGATTATTAGTTGTGTCAACTTCTACTAGAACTCATGTTTACTGATTTTATATCTGCTGTTTTCAATTACACCACTAGGTCGTTAAATCACACTGCCTCCATATATTAATTTACAAGAAATATATTGAAGCATGAATTATCTTTGTAAGATAGGATACTATGTTACCAGAAAATTAACAATGGTATTATAATAAGTCTAATACCATTAAAATCCATCCCAACATATACTATTAAAACTAATTCAAATATTATGTTAGGTATCAGCATAAAATACTCAAGGAAAATGCTAAAGGAAAGCTGATTCTGCCAATAATTCTTCAGTGAGTTGTATTTACGGGCATAATCTAATTAAATTGAATTATTGAAAACAACATTGTGTCCTAGGACCAGGCAGGATAATAAAAAATCTAATCAGAATTTGGTTTAAAGTTTAACTTTCTAAAAAAAAAAAAAAAGGATGATCTAGAAACACCAGACATTAATGATTACTGAACCCTGATGCAAATATGCAATGAACACACGTTTGTAGAAAGTACTCAGCTTTACAGCCATGTCAGTTTCAATATTACAGCTCATCCTAACTGATACCTAGGGTATTGGTTCAATATTAACTTGAGGAAGAATGCCATCTACTGAGTCAATTACTGCATTAACCATAACAGCACTAGCGTTGTAAACTTAAAATGACAGAAATAAATTGGTCAAAATTAATAAACAGTGCCAGTAGAGAAATGTCTTTTTTTTTTCAAACTTCTTGTCAAGCTAATACCAAGATCCTCAGACATACTCTGACTGACATTATTGGTTATGTTATAGGAAATTGCCACTGCTTTTCCATACGATATCTACACCAAGGAGGCAAAAATATAGCTATATTATTGATAATTTATACAGCTACCTTAAGAATGTTATTTCAGTTCCCTGAAGTAATTGAATCACACATAATTTCTAAGACAGCAGGTTCACTAACCTTATGGATCTCTTTTAATCTTTTGTAAAAGAATTCAAACAGCAAGAGATAACAAAATACACACAGCTCCCCAATAAGACATTTCATTAATTTTTTGTAATATGTTTTTATTTTTTCTAGTTGTTGAACTATTCTTTTCAATAAACAGCTATTCTTATTATTGACATAGATCATCTTTTAATATTATTTGTTCATTTGCATGAGTTTCCAATCTTTTTTTTTAACTTACCATTTCCAGGGTTTTTTAAATGCTACTTTTATTTATTTGTTTTTAAGATTTATTTATTTGAGAGAGAAACAGAACAAGGGGGAAGGGGTAGAGGGAGAGGGACAGAGTTCAAGCAGACTCCAAATTGAGCACAGAGCCTAACTCAAGGGGGCTTGATCCCACCACCAATGAGATCATCATGAGCCAAAACCAAGAGCTGGTCGCTAAATAGACTGAGTCACTTAGACAGCCATAAAATACTAACTTTAAAATCTCAAGTATTATAGGGCACCTGGGTGGCTCAGTAGTTGAGCATCTGCCTTTGGCTCAGGTCATGATCCTAGGGTCCTGGGATCAAGTCCCACATCAGGCTCCCTAGAGGGAGTCTGCTTCTCCTTCTGCCTATGTCTCTTCCTCTCTCTGTGTCTCTCATGAATAAATAAATAAAATCTTAAAAAAAAAATAAAATAGTATTACAAAACACAAAGTATAAAATTAAACCAAATTATAATTCTATTACCAAGTAATAAATATATAAACATGTTAATGAACATTAGGGATTTTTTTGTACATATATAGTTAAAAAACAAAATTGATTGATTTAAATATGCAAATAGCAAATGGGATCAAGCTCTACATGTTCTTTTTTCCATTTGACAATATTCTATGTCAAATGGAATATTCTATGTCAAATATTCTAGTATTTTCCCATTGCTTAAATAATCTGCAACATTTTAATAACATACTAACCCATGCTAAATCAGTCTGTTTTGTAAATAAAGTTTTATTGGCACATAAGCATGCCTATTGTTTAAAGGTGGTCTAAAGTTGCTTTCATTGCTACAGAACCAGAGTTAAATAGCTGGACAAAGACCCTGAGACATACAAAGACTAACCTACTTTGTCCTTGTAGGGTAAGCTCTGAGAGTTGGGTTTTTTTCCCCTTTTTTAATGCAAGTGCCCGACTTAAGTTTTTTTTTTTTTTTTTTTTAATTTATTTATGATAGTCACACAGAGAGAGAGAGAGAGAGGCAGAGACACAGGCAGAGGGAGAAGCAGGCTCCATGCACCGGGAGCCCGACATGGGATTCGATCCCGGGTCTCCAGGATCGAGCCCTGGGCCAAAGGCAGGCGCCAAACCGCTGCGCCACCCAGGGATCCCCCGACTTAAGTTTTGATTGCCAAACCATGCACCTCAAAGACCACTATCTCAAATAAACACATTGCCAACTACGCGCTAGATAAAAAGTCAAATCACCTTCCCCAACTGGGCCTTCATTGTTTTAGAGCTTTTGGTTGATTTCTATAACTGCCCCTTTGGACGCCCGATTTCTCTCTTCCCTGCTTTAAATTCCTGCTTTTATGCTTTAAATTTATTAATAAAGAGTGAGCCCATGAAATCCAAGGACCCCACCCCTTGACCCCAATGAAAGCAGAACCCCAGGGCCCCACACTCTATCATTCTCTCTACCTATGATTGCTCTATGCAGCCCTGGGTGTACCATGTAAATTTCCAGGCTTTACAAGTAATAATTTTTTTTTTGGTCAAAGTTTTACAATAGTTGATGCTGAAGGGTATCCTACAAACAGAACAAAACCTGCAAGGACTGATCCAGCCACCACACTGGTTAAAGATAGGCTGAGACCAGAAGAGAAGAGTTCCTTTACAGAAAAAGTTTGCCAATCCTGATATAAATGTCATGTTTTAGTTAAGTATTTTCATTATATTAGAAATTATGCTATTATTTACTTATTTTTTTTAAAGATTTTATTTATTTATCCATGAGAGACACACAGAGAGAGGCAGAGACATAGGCAGAGGGAGAAGCAGGCTCCTCTCAGGGAGCCCAATGTGGGAATTGATCCGGAACTCCAGGATCACGCCCTGAGCCAAATGCAGAGCTCAACCACTGAGCCACCTAGGCATTCCAACTTTACTATTATTTAAATCAAGCATTAGTGGATAGCATTGTTCATTCAATGTCATAGTCTTTTTGGGGGTACAACTTTAAGTTAAATATCTAGAAATTATATTAAGATTGCTGAAATAAATGATTTGTTTTTTATTGATAGCTTTAGATACACATCTCTAATTGTAATTCATAAAATGTATGTTTCTTTTTTTAAGATTGATATATTTATTTTAGAGAGAGAGTGCAGTGGAGAGGGGCAGAGGGAGAGGGAGAAAGAGAATCTGAAGCAGATACCATGCTGAATGAGGAGCCCAATTCAGAGCTCCATCTCATGACCCTGAGATCATGCATGACCTGAGTAAAAATCAAGATTTCAACACTTAAGCAACTGAGCCACTCAGGTGCCCCAAAATTTATGTTTCTAATTGCAGCCTATTATCCATTTTCTAATATTAGAACCAACATCTGATAGTATTTTCACAAAATTGTTGCCTTCACAAAATTATACTAGTCAAAATGTCATTTAATTGTTTTGATAATTCAAGGTTATTAGTGAGGATGAAAATTATTTTATGTGTTTATTTGTTGTTCTTTCAATGGATTTTGCTGTTTTTCTTGGCTATGTTCTGCTTTCTTTCACCGCTATAAAATCTTACATTGCATTTTCCTTATTGTGAAAATTCAATCCCCAAAATAAAATCAAGCCAACAAAGAAAACAAAATTCACAATATTATTCACATAGAGACATCTACTCTGAGTGCTTTGTTTTATGTTTTGTTTTTATGCCTTGAAAGCATCTATTGATTTATTTTAATTCCAGGGTATTAATTCCATTAATATACAATGTTATATTAGCTTCAGATGCATAATATAGTGACTTAATTCTATATATTACTCAGTTGTCATCAGGATAAGTGTATTCTTAATCCCCTTCACCTATTCCTCACCTCCCCTCTGGTAACCATCAGTTTGTTCCCTGTATTTAAGAATCTGGTTTTTTGGCTTGTCTCTTTTCTTCCTTTGTTTATTTGGTTTGTTTCTTAAATTCCATGAGTGAAATCCACTGGTATTTGTCTCTCTCTGACTGACTTATTTCACTTAGTATTATACTCTCTGGTTTCATCCATGTTGTTGCAAATGGGAATATTTCATTCTTTTTGAGGCTGAATAATATCACTTCATATTCAATCATCGGTTGATGGACACTTGGACTGCTTCCATAGTTTGGCTATTGTAAATAACACTGCAAAACCCAGAGGGGTGAATATATCATTTCAGATTAGTGTTTTCATATCCTTTGAGTAAATACCTAGTAGTGCAATTACTAGATTGTAGGATAGTTCTATTTTTAATTTTTTGAGGAATCTCCATACTCTTTTCCACAGTGGCTGCACCAGTTTGCATTCCCACCAACAGTGCACATCCTGTTCTTTTTTGCCACATCCTAACCAACACCAGTTTTCTCTCGAGTTTTTGAGTTTAGTCATTCTCACAGGTGCTGGTGACATCTTATTATGGTTTTAATTTTCATTTCTCTGTTGATGAGTCATGTTGAGCATCTTTCATGTATCTGTTGCCCATCTGGAAGTCTTCTTTAGGGAAATGTCTATTCATGTCTTCTGCCCAGTTTTAATTGGATTATTTGGGTTTTTTTTTTTGTGTGTGTGTGTGTGTGTGTGTGTTGAGTTATATATTTTGAATACTAACCCTTCATTGGATATGTCATTTACTAATAACTTCTCTAATTATACAGATTGCCTTTTAGTTTTGTTGATTGTTTAGTTTGCTGTGCAGATGCTTTTTATTTTGATGTAGTCCTAATACTTCACTGTTGCTATTCTTTCCTTTGCCTCAGTAGACATATCTAGGAGGATGCTGCTATGACCAATGTCAGAGAAATTACTGCCAATGCTCTCTTCTAGGATTTTTATGGTTTCAGGTTTCACATGTAGGTTCTTGATCCATTTTGAGTTTATTTTTGTGTTTGGTATAAGAAAGTGATCCAGTTTCATTCTTCTGCATGTAGCTGTCCAGTTTTCCCAACACCATTTTTATAAGAATCTTTTTTTCCATTTCATATTCTTTCCTCCCTTGTTGAACATCAATTGACCATAAAATTGTGCGCTTATTTCTGGGCTTTCTATTCTGTCCCATTGATCTATATGTCTATTTTTGTGCCAATAGCATACTGTTCTGATTACTGTAGCTTTGTAGTATATCTTGAAGTATAAAACTGTGATACTTCCAGTTCTGTTTTTCTTTTTAAAGATTGCTTTGGTTATTTGAGCTCTTTCTTGGTTCAACATAAATTTTAAGATTGTTCTAATTATGTGAAAATTGCTGTTGGTATTTTATAGGGATTGCATTAAATCTGCAAATTGTTTTGGGTAGTACAAACATTTTAACAATATTTGTTCTTCTAACCCAAGAGCATGGAATGTCTTTCCATTTCTTTGTGTTTTCTTTCCTTTCTTTCATCAACTATAAAGTTTTCAGTGTATGGATCTTTTGAAGAATCAGCTCCTGCTTTCATCGATCTGTTCTATTGTGTTTTTTGTTTTGTTTTGTTTTGTTTTATCTACTGTGATTTTTATTATTTCCTTCCTTCTACTGGTTTGGGGTTTTGTTTGTTCTTTTTTTTTTTTTTTAGTTCTTTTAAGTGTAACGTTAGGTTTTTTTTTTTTTTAGATTTTTCTTGCTTTTTTTTAAATTATAGTTCGATTTGCCAACATATAGTATAACACCCCGTGCTCATCCCATCAAGTGCCCTCTTCAGTGCCCATCACCAGTCCGCCTGCCCGCCTCCCCTTCCACTACCCCTTGTTCATTTCCCAGAGTTAGGAGTCTCTCTTGTTTTGTCACCCTCTCTAATTTTTCCCACTCATTTTCCCTCCTTTCCCTTATAATCCCTTTCACTATTTCTTATATTCCTCGTATGGGTGAAACCATATGATGATTGTCCTTCTCTGATTGACTTACTTCACTCAGCATAATACCCTACAGTTCCATCCACGTCGAAACAAATGGTGAGTATTCATCCTTTCTAATGGCTGAGATGTCTTGCTTCTTGAAGTAGGCCTGTATTGTTATAAACTTTCTCTTAAAGCTGCTTTTGCTGTATCCCAAAGATTTGGGACCATTATGTTTTCATGTTCATTTATTTACATGTATTTTTAATTTTTTTCTTTTTTTTTTAATTTCTAATTTCTTGGTTAATTTGTTCATTGTTTAGTAACACATTATTTCACTTCCATGTATTTGTGGTCTTTCCAGTTGTTGTTGTTGTTGTTGTCATTGTTTTCTTATGATTGATTTCTAGTTTCATGGGGTTGTGGTCAGAAAAGATGCATGGTATGACTTTGATTTTTTTTTAATTTGTTGAGATTTATTTTGTGACCTAATATGCAATCCGTTCTGGAGAACATTCCATGTTTGGGATGGAAAGTTTTGTATATATCTGTTATATTCATCTGGTCCAGTGTTTCCTCCAAAGCCACTGTTTCCTTGATTGTTTGGATCATTCCTCCATTTATGTAAGTGAAGTGTTAAATTTCCCTACTATTACTTATTCCTATTGATTAGTTCATCTATGTTTGTTATTACCTGTTTCATGTATTTTGATGGTCCCATAGTGGGTTACATAAGTATTTACAATTATTATCTCTTCTGTTGGATCGTTCTTTTTTTAATATAATGTCCTTCTTTGTCTCTTGTTACAATCTTTTTTTCAAGTCTATTTTATTTAATATAAGAATTGCTACCCCACCTTTCCTTCACTTCCATTTGCATGATGACACTATTTCATCCCTTTACTTTAATAATCTGCATGTGTTTTCAGGTCTGAAATGAGTCTCTTGTAGGCAGTATATAGATGAGTCTTACTTTTCCATCCTTTCTGTCACCATATATCTTTGACTGAAGTGTTTAGTCCATTTACACTCAAAATAATTATTGATATGTATGTACTCATTGCCATTTTGTGACTTGTTTTGTGTGTTTTTTTGTAGTTCTCTTTTTCTTCTTCTCTTGCTCTTTTCTCTCATGGTTTGCTGGATTTCTTTAGTGATACAGTTGGATTCTGTTCTCTGTTTATGCATATCTGTTACCAGTTTTATCTTTATTTGTGGTTACCATCAAGCTTATATATAACATTTTATGCATATTGCTTTCTATATTACGTTGATGGTTGCTTAAGTTTGAACCCATTCTTTACTCTTCCCACCACCACCATTTTAGATATACTTTACATTCTCTTATTTTGTGAATCCCTTGACTGATTTTTGTAGATGTTCTTAATTTTACTGCTTTTATGCTTCTTATTTTTATGCTACTTACTTTTCTTACTCCTTATGGTCTTTCCTTTTTACTCAAAGAGGCCCTTTAACATTTCTTGTAAGTGTGGTTTCAGGTCACGAATTCTTTTAACTTTGGCTGTCTGGGAAACTTATATCTTCTTTTATGAATGATAGTGTTGCTTGAAAGTGTATTCTTGGCTGAAGGTTTTTTTCCTTTCAGCTTTTTGTGTATATTATGCCACTCTCTTCTGACCTGCAAAGTTTCTGTTGAAAAATGAGCTTATAGCCTTATGGGGTTTCCCTACTGCGTAAATGCTTTTTTTTTTTTTCCTCTTGCTGCTTTTAAAATTCTGTTTATTACTACTTTTTGACATTTTAATTGCTATGTGTCTTTGTGTGGACCTCCTTGGGTTGATTTTGTGGAGGGTTCTCTGTGCCTCCTGGATCTGGATTTGTTTCCTTCTCCAAATTTGAGAAGTTTTCAGCTATTATTTCATCTAATAAATTTTCTACCCCATTTTCTCTCTCTTCTCCTTCTGGGATCCCTATAATGTTAATGTTATTACACCTGATAGTGTCACTGAGTTCCCTAAGTCTATTTTCATTTATTATTACCTTTTTCTCTCTTCTGTTAGCTAGATTACTTTCCAGTATTCTTCCAAGTCACTGATCCATTCTTCTGCTTCCTCTAGTATGTTTTTAATTTTAATTATTGAGTCTTCATCTCTGATTGATTCTTTTGTATATTTTCTACCCCTTTGTTGAGAGTCTCACTAAGGTCCTCCACTCTTCTCAATTCCAGTGAGCATTTATGACCATTACTTTCATTTCTCTATCAGTCATATTAATTACCTCTATTTATCTTTTGTCTTTTGCTGTGGTTTGGTCCTATTCTTCCTATTGAAACATATTCCTCTGTCCTCCCACTTGTCTAATTTTCTCTGTCTGTTTATATGTGTTAAGAAAGTCAGCTACAGGGATGCCTGGATGGCTCAGTGGTTGAGCATCTGACTTTGGCTCAGGGGGTGATCCCTGAGTCCCAAGGTTAAGTCCCATATCGGGCTCCCTCCATGGAGCCTGATTCTCCCTCTGTATATGCCTCTGCCTCTGTGTGTGTGTGTGTGTGTGTGTGTGATGAATAAATAAATAAAATCTTTAAAAAAAGAAAAGAAAGTCAGCTTTATCTCCTGCTCTTGAAAGTAGTGGCCTTATGAAGGAAAGGTCTTGCGGTGCCCTGAAGTGTGATGTACCCTGTTTGCCAGAAATTGAAACTTTAAGGGTCTCCTATGTGTGTTGTGTGCACCTTACTCTTATGGCTGAGCTGTTTTTGCCTTCAGCCCAGTCCTCCACAAGGGCTCTCTTGGTCTGTTGTGAGCAGGATTTAATCCCTTTGTTGTTACTGGGCCAGTCTGGGACAGCCTTGGGCTTGAGTTGAGTCAGACCTGCTATTTGCCAGAGATGCAGTAGCATGGAACTATAGGGCATTGTTCCCTATGCTGCCCCCTGAGAAGCTTTCATTGGTGAGTAGGACCTGCAGTCAGACCAAATGTCTGCTCCCAGCCCATTGCTTGGGCTGCAGTCAGACTAATATGTGTGGTTATCTTTCCCTTCCTTGAGGCAGGAATCACTTTGGAGTGCTACTGACTTGTCAGGGCTGCCTGCACACTACAAGACTTGTTGCATCACTTGGGATGTGCTCCAGCCAAAGCCATATTGGATGGGGCAGGGTGCATTGTGGAAGCAAGGAACAAGTCTTCTGTGTGAGGGACTTGGAACCACTTTAGAAAGCTCTTGTCATGGGGGTGGAGGAGGAATCTACAGGATAGCATGATGCCAACAAGATTCGAGTGGTTTTGCTGTGGAAGGAAACCTGGAACCAAGGCCTGGCTGGAGGGAATACATCCACAGGAAAACACAGGGTATGCTATTAGCAAGTTAGGTGGAAAGTGTTGGCACTGAGGTCATTCCTGCAGGTTTTCTCGTGTCTAGGCTAGGGGAAGAAAAATGGTACCTGCGAGCTCTTCTGATCCTGAAAAAGTCTCCTAAAATTCCTGCTTCTCCAGCACATGCTCTGAGATTACTAAACAAATTTTCCCATATACCACAGGCATTTTTTCAGACTGTTACTTCTATGCTGTAACTCCATGGGGCTATTTGTTGTTACCTCTTTAAAATCAGAGACTTGGGGGTGCAAGGGTAGCTCAGCAGTTGAGTGTCTGCCTTTGGCTCAGGGCATGACCCCGGACTCCTGGGATCATCCCACAACAGGCTCCCTGCATGGAGCCTACTTCACCCTCTGCTTGTCTCTCTACCTCTCTCTGTATGTGTCTCTCATGAATAAGAAATAAAATCTTTAAAGAAAAAAAAGCCAGGGACTTGGTTTCCAGGCTCTCTCTGAGTTGACCTCCTAAATTTCTAAAATTCCAGGTGTTAAGCCCTGCAGATTGCAAGAACTCACAAAATTAGGTCCGTCTAATTTTCAAAGGCAATTGTTATAGGGAATTGTCTTTTCTATGCCTGGGCTCCTGATATGAGGGTTTGTTCTCTTTTCTCTCTGTGCCCAGGCACTCCTCTTTCTAAGAGTCTTAGCCCTTTCTACCCTCCTTAATGTGGCTGCTTCTCTATAGTTAGCTGCAAAGAGTATTTTCTGCCAGTCTTTGGGTCATTTTCTGGGTTACTTACACTGATGTGGGTGTTATCTAGTTATATCTGTGGGAGCAAGTGATCTTAGGATCCTCCTACTATGCCATATTCCTGTTTTATGTTTTTAAACCTATCCATGTGGACAGGCACACACATGGACACTTTTTCAAAATAAATGGACACCAAAATATATTAATATTTTCATACTTCTATCACTTTATTATAAATAATTACATAACGTTCAGGGCCTTGATCTAACAAAATTCCTATTTACTATTATATTATATTTTTATTGCTTTAACCTTTAAAATAAGTACTGAGAAAAGGAACACCTTTTTAACTCAACATGTGAATATCCATATCCTAATGATTTGTCTACTATAAATTACAAAAGGTAAATGTATTGAATCAAAAGTATGTAATATGCAGCTGTTTATCTAATCTATTTAGGTATGTACATGTCCTAGCTCATCTATCAATTATGTATTTACTAACAAGTATTTACATCAAGTTATTATTCAGAGTGATTGCATAAATTAATTTACATAAAATTTCATAATCATAAATACTTAAATATATCTTAAATATTTAAAATTCAAAGATATTTTTTAAAGATTTTATTTATTTATTCATGAGAGACACAGAAAGAAAGAGGCAGAGACACAAACAGAGGGAGAAGCAGGCCCCATGCAGAGAGTCCTACGTGGAACTGGATCCCAGGTCCCCAAGATCACGCCCTGGGCTGAAGGCAATGCTAAACCACTGAGCCACCTAGGCTGCCCTAAAATTCAAAGATATTTTTAAAAGAGACAGTCAATTCCATATGTTGGAAAAAAACAAAAAAATAAATAAAGGAAAGAAAAAGAACATATCTAATGATAAGAGCAGAGGTGAATTCATTTGAAATTGGATATAATAACTAAAAAAATAAATACAATTTCTGCTTGTCTGCAGAAAAAATAGTATTTCAATAGAGAAAACACTGTCTTATGAAAAATAAAGAAATATAAGTTCATTGAATTATAACTGAGAATGTGCACAGAGCCATAGATTTGAAGGAGATGCAAATAGAGATATTAAATATGTTGATCAATTTTCTTCAAATTTGAAAGGCTGTGTGAAATGGGAAATTTTCTGGACAAATATAGCCAACACAAGTGACTGCCTCATGTAATCTAAAGTGATCAATCACCACGTAAGAAATTTAGAAGGTGTTAGAAACTGCAGGTCTATTCCATTTCACAAGTGGACTCTATCAAAACTTCAAGGAACATTTAACTACTAAGCTTCTTTTATGTAGCAAATATAACACTTCCATAAAGTCCTGAAAGAGATAACAGAAAGGGAAGCTGCAGACCATTACAGGCATAAATCACTAAGACTGCTTCCCTACAGGATTTCAAGGATGATTCAGTCTATTTGAAAACCTAGTAAGAACTGGACTCTCTTAATGGGTCCAAAGACAGGGAGACATCTTATTATTCCTTCACAAAATAAAAGAATTCTTAATAAAAATTTTATTTTCTCACTATATTCTTCAAAACAGAAATCAACTTCATACGTAATGTGAAACACTGGAAACCATCATATTCAGCTGAGAAACAATTTCAATATGTCTACTGACACCAGTTTGGTTCATCGGTTTTAAAAGATATAGTCAGTGATATTATACAAGCAAAAGTAATGTGGTGAATCATGAAAAGAGAGAATAAAATTTGTTTACCTGATGTGAAATTTCTATGTATAATGGAAAAGCTGAACAGTTTCAGTTACAAATTACTCATAACAAAATAAATTAGTAAACAGAGGGATTAGAAATTAAAATGCAAAAATCAACAACTACATACAAAAATCTAAATTATACTTAAGAAAACCTATTTGCAGTAAAGAAAATCAGAAATAAACAAAAAGTAATCTATTAAGGGTCATAAAATAAAATTTGAGTAAATGTAAAAGTGTCTCTATGCTTGAACAAGAACGTTGCATATTGTAAAAAATAATGACAATAATCCATCCTAAATTTGTTTTTAAATCCATTGCTATATTTTTCTACCACCACTTTTTCCAGAATCAGCAGGCTGACTATAATGTGTCATGACATAATAGGCATGATTTAATTGTTAGAAAGATTCTGGATCCTGAGTAGCAGGCAAAAACATAATCTACAAGATATGTGACATATTAACCCACAGTATTGGAAATACTGGAAATATATCATTAGATTAGTGAAACAAACTAGATATTCTGCAAACAAATCTGCATGTAAGTAGAAATAGTATATGACCAAGAAGTGAACATTTCGATGCACAGGCAATGATGGATTGTCAAGAAATCAGTATGAATAAAACCTAATAGCAAATCTAGTAGTGAAATAGGCAACTGATATGAACAAACTGCTTCCTAAGTAACTCAAGTGACTTAAAAACATTTTGAAGTATGCTTGATCTTATTCTTAATTGAATCTATAATGGTGAAATTAAAATGGGGAACTTTGGAAACCAGTAGATTCTTGGGCATCAAGAAGTTAGGTACAGTTCATTTTGTCTTCATTGGATGTAAAGAAGGATTTTGTACAGTCCAGGGAGAAATAAGGATTGTTGAAATCTCTCTGACCATGGTTATCAAAAATATAAAATGTTGGGAAGCCTGGGTGCTCAGTGGTTGGGCATCTGCCTTTGGCTCAGCGTGTGATCCTGGGGGTCCAGGATCGAGTCCTGCATTGGGATCCTTGCAGGGAGTCTGATTCTTCATCTGCCTGTATCTCTACCTCTTTCTCTGTGTCTCTCATGAATAAATAAATAAAATCTTTTAAAAAATATAAAATGCACATACTATTAACCATAGTTATCAAAACTTAAAATGTACATACTATTTGACTGCAATCTCACTTCCAAGTCTCTAGCAACAGATAGTTGCATGTATAGAGAAAGATGCATAAGGGGTGTTTATGGTCATTGCAAAGTACTAGAAACATTTTAAAAAGCTGTTTATTTAAAGCATACTTTAAATAAACTACAGTATGTATGCAATAAAGTACTCTGCAAATGTTCAAATGGATGAAATAAATCTATGTTTGCTACTATGAGAGAGCTCCCAGAAATATTCTTGAGTAGAAAGGCAAGTTGCTGAAAAGTGTGTGTACCATACATTCTCTTACAAAAACATCATAAATGAGAATGTGAGTATAAAAATTAAATACAGAAATTATATATACCAACATTTTCTGAAAGGATACACAAGAAACAAAAATACCTGTAATTCTGGAAGGAAGAGTGTTAGTTTTTAATTCATGAACTACGTGACTTTTTTTTGCCTGTACGTGTATTACTATTTGATTATATATATATATCTATATATATAGATATGAAAACTATATATATATATATATGAAAACTAAACTAAAGTGTATGGTATATTTATTAATGTTAAAATATATTAAAGAATCTAGGAGAAATATTTGTTATTCGTAGTACTGAGGAAATAGTCCAGATTAATTTTACGGTCATCGTACGCTTTATTGAAAACCATAAAACATATTTAAAGAATCTAGTAACAAATCCAAAGTGAAATTTTAATGTTTGGTTTGTGCTTTAGAAACTAGCTAAAACTATGAATAGTTATCTTCACATGTAGCATCTGTGACAAGAGACGTGGTATTCAGTAGATCCAGAATAAGGCACAGAATAGCATGTTATGTGTAATATGGCAGCTGCATGGCCATGATACTTCTAACTGTGAAATATTTTATTTTCCCAAACATGAACTTTGTTCTACCACAAACAAGATAAAGCACAACTGTGCCAAGAACCACACTTGGCTGCTAGTAGCTTGGAACTGGCCAAACTCTCTCCTGGCATTTGTTCAAGTCATGAAATTTGTAGGCAAAGATTTGTGGCATCCTTAAGATAACAATACCATAAAAGTATCATATCTTGTGAGGATTAGAAAAGTTAGCTTCCATGATAACTACTGAGCATCTCTAACTAATCCTTTATGAGAAGAGTATTGCTCCTTCTATCTTCATTTTCATCTATAGCAGTTTCTTTACCTAAGATCCATGGATGTGGTTCATGAAGTTTTGTGGACAATATGTATGCGTATATTTCCAGAAAGCAGGTCTGGATAAATTATTGCAATAATGCTCCCCAAAGAATCACATTTCCTGCATTCATATCCCCTTACAATGTAAGCTTTCTCCTTCAAGAGATGGAGTCAATTTCCTGAATCTAAATTTGCTTTGAGGAATAGAATATGCAAATTCTGAGGCTTTGATACTTCTGCTTTCACTTTTGAAACTTTGCCTTCAGAACAAGAAGGCATTCTCATTACATGGAGGAGAACCAAGGTCCACTTGACAATGGACATTAATTTATAGGCATTGAGTGAGAACAAATTAGATCAACCGGTCCCACATCAACCACCAAAGTCTGCAGTCCCAGGACTCACCCCAGTGGAGACCAGAAGAATCACCCACTGATCCCAACTCACATTTCTGACTCACAGATTTGTGAGGAAATTAATGGTTGGTGTTTAAGTCATTGTGACTTGAGATGGTTTGTTAAACAGCAATAGATGATGCAGCGTCTTTAATATCCATCAGATTAGAAAATAAAACTGTGAACCCAAAAGTCCTTCAAATTGCTCCTGCACACTTAAGGAAAATTTGATGAGAGTGTGGCATATTCCCTTTTGCTGTCTTTCTCTCTTCTCTGGGAGAATTTACACAGTCACCTGTTTGCCTGAAAAAGCCCAGACACATGGTTCTTGGGTTTTATGATAAGGATTGCCAACATGTTTAAAATGTGAGTGAGGTGAGAACAGAATTCTATTTATATACTTTTTTAATTTCCCTTTTTCTTTGTGGATACCTAAACATATAAGAGAAACCAACAAAAGCATTTTGTATGAAAATTAATTAGTTTGGTTCTTGTGTATATTCCTGCTGACAACTGGTCAGAGTTTTGTTCTCCTGAAAGAACCACACAGAGTGAGTGGGTATAAAAACAAGACACTGCACAGGGAATTGATTCCAGTTTTGTGACTGGATGGATTCACACCATTTGAAATATTTCACCAGAGAGGAAGATAATTAATCAAGTTCAAATATTTCTGATTGTGCTAGACACACAATGCACACACTTTATTCTTTCAATTAGATATTAGAGCGCATTCCAAAATATTGTTCTTCTTTGAGAAAATATATGATCAGCAACTTAAGTGATATAGTCAATTCATACAGCTCCATCACTGTATGATCTTTTTTTAAAGATTTTATTTATTTATTCATGAGAGACACAGAGAGAAAGCAGAGATATAGGCAGAGGGAAAAGCAGGGAGCTCCGTGTGGGACTCGATCCTAGAACTCCGGGATCACACCCTAATCCAAAGGCAGACGCTCAATGGCTGAGCCATTCAGGGGCCCAAGGTATGGCCTTTCAATGCCTGATAAAGATGTTATAATTTATAAAGTTTATCATTTGTAGGATCCAAGACATTTCAACCCTATTATCTTCAATGGAGCTGAAATTAGAGCCAAAATATATTTGTTCTGTGTCTATACCTATTTGAAGATTAACTCTTCTCTGTTTCCAAGGAGAAGCTGATGACAGCACACCTTTCCTGAAGAACAGATTATCAGTACACTTAAGCTAATTCACAACCAGACAGTGACTGTCATGACTCAGGTCTTCACTCTGCTCCTCACATGGCCTCCTTGCATCTCTTAGGGGAGACCTTCTCACCTGGCATAGAAGATTATAATCTTATTAATTAAAGCGATGTAGATAACTTAATCACCTAGAATATATATACTTGCAGAATGGTCCTGAAAGGGGCATCGAATTCAGTCCCAGCTAACTTCACGGTAGAGAAAAACACATGGTCCACGTTTTTGGTTATGTTGAAAATTCAGGTCTACCCATAATTGTGCCATTTGTGTTACTTGTGGCACATAACTGTCACTAGGAAGCTCTGGGAAATATTGTTAAATTAATGGAAAAAGTGGCATTGAATAAAAAACTTATATTGTGTCCTAACGTTGTAATTTCAATATCAAAGTTTCAAAGTTAGAAACCACCTTAAGAGTAATTTGCTCAATAGATGGTAACAAAGATTAAAAACAAAAATTTTCATCAACCATATGTAACTTTTATTTTCTTTTACCATCTGGTTAATATGTTTTTGTATAATGTAGTTTTTAACTTGTCTGTTATCTTAATTTTTGCATTATCAATTTACTTCACATTGATTTTTTTCTGTTTTTCTCCCAATCTAATTTAAAAAAATGTATCGTTTTTGCACTCCTATTTAATCCTGATTCTACCTTACATTAATATCTTATAATTTTAAGAATGAATTATTATAAAAGAAAAATACAAATAAAATATGTAATTTACTCTTTTGCTCAAACACAAAGGGAGAAATAGAAACAAATAGAACTTACACTTCTTTTTCTTTTTTAAAACAACAGAAAGGGAGATAGAACATGAGAGACTCCTAACTGTGGGAAATGAACTAGGGGTGGGGGAAGGGGAGGTAAGAAGGGGGTAAGGCTGACTGGGTGAAGGGCACTGAGGGGGGCACTGATGGGATGAGCACTGGGTGTTATTCTATATGTTGGGAAATTGAAAACCAATAAAAAATAAATTTACAAAAAAAAAAAAAAAGAAATAAGAAGAAAGAAAAAAGAAGAAAGAAGAAAAAGAAGAAAGAAAACCACAGTCCCCAAAGGTTCTCATTTAGACTGAGTTTCAAACCAGGGCTTAATACCAATCTATTGGTACTTTTACATCCCCCAGAAATGTGGCCTTAACAGCCAGGCAGGAAACTTTTCTTCAGCACCAATGAGTCTTTCACTTGGGTCCTTTCCATCTTCAAAGAATGATGAGGTCATCTCTATGATAAGACTCTCAGCTTTTCCCCCTAGCAGACAGCCTCTTCTGGAGCAGTCCTTCTTTTGCTAGTAACTTTCTTGCCCCACCCTTCATCAATAAAAACTTTCCACTATAAATATTCACACAGGACATGCTCTGCCAAAAGCAGGCCAAGAGCATGATTTTTCTGAGAACCACTTATTAACACTGGTTCCTTGGTTTTTTGAAATACTCAGACCCCTGCATGTCTAGTTTTTATAAAGTTCTTTGACTTAGTTGTGTACAAATGTTTTTGCTCACAACCTGTAATCTTCGAAGGCATTAAATCAACAAATAATTATCTATTCTTTATATGTACTGTGCACATAGAATGGTTCAACTCTAGCATTCCTTCAAAGTTTCCATGCATCTCTTTTGTGTTCAGGTTATTGCATTATTTAAAAATCACATTTCTCTGTACAAGATCAGTTCAAAAGAAAAAGTGCTGACATCTGACTTCTATCCCAAATTAGCAGTTGTTCTCAGTTTGCTGGGATGTGTGATGTCTTTAACCTTATCTTTTTGTGTTGGTAAGCGTGTATTTGTGTATGTGTATTTGTTTTAGTTGGTGGTTTAAGAATTTAAATAGATTTTCCTTACTGAGCTAAAAAAAAAGTGCACAAACTCACAATCTCCACTTTGTATAACTTAGATTGTCTCTCTACTTGCTAGATGGGGTGCTGCCCCATGCATGAATCATTTAATAAAGCTAATTAAATATTCAAAAAAGGAGTAATATTCAACTGAGAAATAGGAGTCATGTGGGATAAAAAATCTTGCTATGTTCTTTTTCTACGTTGTCTAATAATACTGCATTGTACATTAAATTCCAAAGTATGTATTTAACACTTCACCAATAAATATGATGTAAAATTATGGTTTCAATCCTTTAACAAATTGGTCAATTAAAGTAATTACTTTAATAGACACTATGTTATTCAGATTCCATTTCATTCAGTGTCAATTTTGATAATTTATGATTTCAAGGACAATGTGCATTTCTAACTTTTTGACTCTAATGAATAAAGTTGCTCACAACATTATTTTTATCATTTTAAGATATGTGAAACCTACACTGTTCACATCTTTTTAATTCTTTACTGAGATGTGTGCCTCTTTCTATTTTGTCAATTCATGTGGATTGCTTATCTGTTCTTTCAAAATAGCAGTTTTTTACTTTGTGAATTTCCTCTATTTTTTTATTTTGTTGGTTCAGCTCTTTTCCTTATTATTTTATCCTGTTTTACTTTAGGTTAACTTTGCTAATTTTTTCTACGATTTACACATATGTTAATAACTGATACTGATATTAATCTATTAATTTTATTTCTTATATTATCCTTCATAGATTTTGTTGTCAATTGCCTGCCGACCATAAAAAATGCATTGTTGAGTGCTCGTTGTTTTTTCTATGCGTTGAAAGATTTGTTGAATCTTAAAATTATTTCTCCTTTAAAATATTTGTTAATATCTTCAAATAAAGCCAACAAAGCCTGGAGTTTTATTTGTAGTAAGGTTTATGATGAATTCAATGGTTATAGGACTGTCCAAATATACTACTTTTTTGTTTCAGATTAAATAATTTGCATTTTTTCTTTGAATTAGTTCGTAACATCTAAGTTCTCAATTACTTTTTGCAACAAAGTTATTCCTCCAATTTTATATTAATGTGAAAAGGACCTGTATTTCTTTTCCCCTTTTTAATTCCTGATTTTTGGATATTTGTCTTTATATTTTTTTGACTACATGACCAAATATTTATCAATATAATTGATTATTATATTGCTCTGTATGTCATTTTTTTCTTTTTTCTACATTAGATTTACATATTGGGAATCATTGTATTTTCTCTTGTTATTTTTTTTCTAGTTTCTTTTTCTTTTTTTTTAAAGACAGTTTTTTTTTAAGATTTTATTTATTTATTCACGAGAGACACAAAGAGAGAAAGAGGCAGAGACACAGGCAGAGGGAGAAGCAGACTCCCTGTGGGGAACCGGAGGTGGGACTCCATCCTGGGTACCTGGGATCACAACCTGAGCCGAAGGCAGATGCTTAACCACTGAACCACCCAGGTGCCCCTTTCTTCTAGTTTCTTAAGGTGACCATTTAGGTCACTGATTTTCATTCTTTTTTCTTTCCTTTAAATATAATATTTCATCTAAATTTCATGCATGTCCATTCATTTATTTGATTCAGTTATAATCCCTATGTATTTTATTATTCCTTTTGTTTGAGAAATCATTTATTAATATATTTTTTAAAGATTTTATTGATGTATTCATGAGAGACACAAGAAAAGGACAGAGACATAGGCAGAGGGAGAAGCAAGGTCCCTGCAGGGAGCCCGATGTGGGACTGGATACCAGGACCCTGGGATCACGACCTGAGCCAAAGGCAGACACTCAACCACCGAGCCACCCAGGTGCTCTCATCTGTTAATTTTCAACCACGTTTTTGCTCATCCTTTTTTGTAACTGCATTTAAAGTTGACACATTAAAGAATATGGTTTGCATGACACTAAGTCTTTGAAAATGTTTCATTCTTTTTTGCTTGACAATAGTCAGCTTGACTTTTTTTCTCTTCTACAAATCAATGACGCTTAGCAACAGCCACCCAATTTTGCCTTTCTAATAGTTACTATACTCTCGAAAGTGTGAGACATCATGTAGGCATCCCCCACATTTGTACTCCATGCCCGTTCTCCAAAGTGAAAATCTCAGTGGTTGCACTGTGCAGGCACTCCAGGAATGCCCGGCTCCACCTGCCAGCAGGGATGCAGTCCTCTTGGCCAGTGGGTACCCCTGCTCCACAATTCCATTGCAGGGTCTCCTCTGAGGACAGCCTCTGACACCAGCTGTCACTACTCAGATTCCCTAGAAGGAGAAGCAAAGGCAGATTTTTGTGGAAGTAACTTTCTTGAGGAATGCCTTTGTGTGAACAAGAATGGGGGAAACAGGACAGGAAACCCACTCCGGGTGTGATCTCTGCTACAGATCAGCTTCAGTCTGACCACCGGAAAGCTCTGGAACTTCCTCTCGTGGAAATGTCATGTGAGACACAAATGTCACCACATATGTGCATTAAAAGTGTTAGTCCCATTAAAAAGTGAAAATGGGCAAAAATCATTTTGAAGATATACTTTATTCGAACACGGTGTGCCTCTCTGCAGAGAGCACTTGTTTAAACCTAATTTAGAGCTATCAGGCTTCTGCAGCTAATGCAGCAGCCAGCTGAGAGCAGTTGTTTTTTTTCTGCTAAAAATCATAATTCTACTTCACTGATTCTGCCTCCTGTTGTTTAGGAAAAATCATGTGTGAACCAGCAAACTTCTTTTTCTTTAAGACTGTAAACAACACTGAGTGCCTGTACCACCACTCCTTTTTCTCATTAACCTGTGTGTTATAGCTTGTGCCATAAATCATGGTGACAGGAAAAGTATAAGGAAAGGAAAGGAAACATCAGTATTTTTTTTTTTGAAACATCAGTATTGATACTATCCTTTCCTTTTAAGAACAATATACTTGTCTCTATATCTTCTAGATTTTCTACAGATAAATTTCTACAGATAGGTTAATGGAATTAATAAGGGAAATTAGCAAAGTTTCTACATAACAGGATTCAAAAGAATGTATTTCTATGTATCAATAATACACAAGGAAATATTCAAATAAAATAGTTTAATAGCTATCATTAGTATCAATTCCCTGGAAATAAATCTTCACAGAGGAGAAAGCTCAATACTCAATCAACTTTAGAAAAATATGTTCAAATTCATCAATAATCAGAAAAGTGCAAATCAACAACATAATGGGTTTCCATTCCACATCCTCTGGATTGGCAGACATTAGTGAGGATTTGGAGCAATAACTCACATGCATTGTTAATTGGAGTGTCAATGGTACATGCAAACTGGGAAATGATTAGTGTTAATATGTAAATATAATCATGTATTTATCCTACAACCTGGCAGCTAAATGAATGCTTTTACATATGTACCCAAAAGACATACTATAATGTTCATAGCAGCATTATCCATTAGAGCAAAACCCAGGGCAGCCTACATTGTCTGTCTGATAAATAAAAATTGCCAAGTATGCATTCAGTAGAATTCTATCAACAGTGAAAATAAAAATAGATTGGCTACCTAAAATATGCACTAATTTCAAACATGCACTGTTGAGTAAAGAGTCAGAAAAATATATATGGTATGATTCCATTTATATGTAGTTCAAAATCAAGACTAAGCAGTATATCTTTTCATCACATGCACATACAGACACACACACATATCTATTAAAACTAGAGAAAGGCAAGAGGATAAGTAACACAAGGATTAGGATAACATTTACTTCTAGGGAGAACAACGTCAGTTGGGAAAGGCAAGACACAAGAAGCAGGTAAATTACTAATAATATTCTAATTTTATTATTTCATCATTCTTCAAGCATTCAAAGCATTCCTAATCATTCTTACCCTGTTCTGTTGCAATCATTTATTCCATAATAATAAATGGAAAGCATATTCAGGAAGAATGACATTTATCAAACATAATTTATTCAAAAGTAAAAATAACACAGGTAATAATTTAAATGAATGAAAGTTCATGATTTTGTGAATTACATTTGTGTGACAACAAAAATCTAGTTTTGAACTAAGAGAAAAAATTAAATCAAATTGAATATATTTACCTGGATATAAATATGCTTGTATATATATATATGCATATCAAACGATTATTATAATATTTAAATAATAACAGTTACACACTTATTAAATACTTTTTATATAACATGCACTGGCGTGAGGCAATTTACATTTAACATCTTCGTTAATATGAAAGCCGCATAGATTCTCGTATTTTGCTGTTGTTGTTATTGGCTATATGGTGTGTATTTTCTTATTTTAGGGAGCTTTAATAGACATTTAAGGAAGTAATTTTTGCATAGCCTTTTTGAGAGCCAATATCTATTTGAGAGCTTTATTGAGTGATACTTAACATAGTATAAAATTCACCCATTTCAAGTATAGAATTAAATGATTTTAATAAAATTACAGAGTGTGCAAATATTATAATATTGTTTTAGAACGTTTCAAAACATTACCTCAAATCTGTTTGTAGTTATTATCCACTACCAATCCAGGCCCAAGGCAGCTATTGTCCACTTTTTGTCTGTAAATTTGCATTTTCTATACATTTCATGTAAGTTGATTCATATGATCCATTCACATAATCTTTTCTTTCTGGTTTCTATTACTTTCACTTACCATAATGGTTCCAAGGTTAATCCACACTGTAGCATGTATCAATAGTTCTGTGCTTCTGGTTGCTAAATTGCATGCCCTTTTGTGAATATTCCATATGTTTTTTAACCATTCACTAGCTGATGGACACTGGTGGATTCAATTTGGGGTTGTTACAAATAATGCTGTTGCATTTCTGTGTCCATTCTAAGGAGTTGAATAGCTTGCACTTGTGGTGATTTATGTTTAACTTCTTTAAAAATGGCCACAATGCTTCCAAGACATCTATAACATTGTATGTACCCACTTGGAATATGCAAAGATTCCAGGTTCTCCTCCTATTCACCAGAAGTAGGTACTTTATGTCCTTTTAATTTTAGTCATCCTGGTTTTCTCCTAGTCCCTGACTTGGCTTTTCATTTCCTACATAGTGTCTTTGAGGTGCAAAAGTTTTAAATCTTGACAAAACCCAATTTTTCTTTGTTTTTCTTTTATGGATCATGCTTTGAGTATTATGCCTAATTTTTGATCAACACACAATCATGAAGATGGTCTCATAGAAATGTTTACTCTAGTATTTTCTTCTCTAGTAGACAGTATTACTATTTTCATTTACCAATGAGGCTTAAAGTTATAATATGACAGCCTTGAATCACACAGTGAGTAACAGAGGGAGCCAGGATTTGAACCTGGGGCACTGGCATGCTTCAGCTGTTTAGATACAGTACAATACTGCTTCATGCATATGTATACAGCTGCTCTGTCTAGACACATGACATCTTTGAGACTCAAAAATGACAATCTTCATGTAGATGTGCAGTTTAGAGGTCAACAGAATAAGCAACTATGTACTCTTCATGAGTATGGAAACAGCGATATTTAAAATGTTTAAATTAAATAAACCTGAGCCTGCACTAAAGATTTTCTGCTGCTTTTATGCAAGTGAACTCCCCTATTTTGCTTGCCCTTTGAATATTTTGTGTGCCCTTCTTACCTGACTGGCAGCACACTTGCTCCCTGCAACAGCCACTGAACCCATTTTGGAACATGAAATGTGGCTCTCAACTGTGCACCTCTTGGGGTGCCTGGGTGTCTCAGTCCATTGAGCATCTGCCTTAGGCTCAGGTCATGACCTGAGGGTGCTGGGGTCAAGTCCCACAGCCCCACACCTGGTCCCCTGCTAGGCAAGGAGTCTGCTTCTCCCTTTTCCTCTACCCCTACCCCCTGCTCATGTTCTCTCTGGCTCTCTCAATCTCTTATAAATAAATAAATAAATAAATAAATAAATAAATAAATAAATAAATAAAATCTTAACACACACACACACACACAAATATGCAGTTCTCTGCTCCTCCCCTGATTTGCTTTTCTTGACTGGAAAAGCATTAATGTTCTGTGATGTGACATGCAGTTACAGAGGTAGCTGGGATGACCAGATTTAATCTACAGTAGATATAATCTAGTGGGGGAGGCAAATGTTCTCAAAAGGTCCCTGTCTCCCTAACAAGCTTTGTGTCATTAGTTGTCCGTCAACTCTTAGAGCCTTCACAGTTCTAACATTCTCTGATTGTAATGTATGACCACAATATTTAGGAAGGAGCAATTGATTATAAAGTAGAAGAATTCCTGAAATCTTCACAGAGGTAGTATTTGAACTGCAACAAATACTGTAACTCCTTTATTACTTTTAAGGCCCACTTTCATATAAGGACCTTGAAAAGTGTTTAAAGTTCATTGCTGAGCAGATCCTATGATGCTTTATCCTCCTAATTTACAAGTCTCTAATGAGATTAATGGTTTGATGGATCACTGCTTTAATGATAAATAATAATAAAGTCCAGAGATGTGACAGTTCCTGTGTTATACTTCATTCATATAGGAACTTTTATTTTATTCTTTCCTTTTCCTCCCACTCAAGCTAAAAGCCAAATCAGTGAAAGGTCAAGCTGACTGGTATGGATTATTATAATATTGTTCTCAACCTGTCCAGAGATCAATAGTGAATGTCATCATCCATTTTCCTGAAACATGGACACTAACTTCATTATCTTAATATATTAAAGAACGCAGAACCTAAAGCTATACCATTTTAATACTTCTACTCTCACAACTAATGTTACAATTTTAAAAATCTGTGCATTACATTTTTTACAATACTTTCTTATTAGAGCTGTTTTAGGATAGAATCTGAATCAAGCCCTCCCAATTTACTTTGGTATGTGAGTTTCAGATTTATATCTTTAAGAAAAGGCCAAATGATTACTCCCTAGTCAGAAATTCCAAAGAAAGAGAAATGTCCTGACCCAGTTCCTCATTTTTAATACAGATGCTGATCATCACAACCATTGCAACTGAGAATCATCCATAAACCATCCCTTCTCTGGTCACATATCCTCCAACTCTCAAGTAATTCTGACACAATAAGTCATTTTGGTAAGTACGAAATTAAAATACTATATGAATATAAATATTTATTGCATATCTGTTTGAAGTCACATCAGAATGGGATCTTAAATTTACTAGTTATAGGACAAACTTAATGATTTAACGCATCTAAAGTTGACTATTTTATTTGTAATAATATCTACTTTGCATGCTTTTTGAAAAGAATAAATATTGATCTACCTATCTCAATGTCTGGTTAACACATAGTATCTGCTCTGTATAATTTGGTTTTATTTGCTTGGATTGTAGAACATACATAATTTTCAAAGGTATTTTTAGGACCAGTCCAAATATCAGCATTGATAGCATCTTAATAACTACAAAGTAAATGTTCAAAATATAATTTAATATTTTATTTATTAAAGTGTTCTATATGTAGATTTATATGTATTTTGATTTTACGATAATGAAATAATGCCACACACAACATACTACAATACATTTTATTATTTATTTATTTATTTATTTATTTATTTATTTATTTTACTACAATACATTTTAGAAGACGTTTCCCTTTTAGAACACATTTTCCAGCTTTAGGAATTTGCTACCAATGCAGAGAGCTTACTGTTTAAAGAGAAATAGAAAATAGCTTAAATATTAAATTATTTAGAAATCTTAATATAAGGAAACAAAGTTAAACCCCACCTAAAAATTATCTCTCAATATCTGAACCATCATGATGTTCAACCATTGATACGAGCATGCATTCCATGTGACACCACACATCTTACTTCTGTAATACACTTTATGTCTTTTAATGACTGTGATCTTTTGGCACCAGGATTGATGAATGATTCCTCTTTATTTATTTTGTAAACCTAGTATATAGCCTTGTACATTTCTAGTGAATGAAAGAATTCATGAATGGACAAACTTAAAGGAGAGAGTGAATCACAATATTACATACATGGAAGGAATGCAATGTCTTAGTCTATAAAATATAATCCTTATCCTAGTTTTTTTCTAAAAGGAAATGATATCATCTTAAGAAAGAAGCTCTACTCATCAGGTCATTGAGAAGATTTAAAACAGTAACTGTGAATGTTTTCCTGGAAATCTGAAACCCCCAATGATTGTTATTACAGAACACACCTGAAGAAGAAGATGGAAAAGCTGAAATGCGTTTTAAAAACCAACACCATATGATGAAGCAATGCAAATTTATTCTATCAAAGATACTGAAATAAGTTTCTTTTGTAAAAAAGGTAAGTTTAGGAAAATACAAAATCTGAAAGCCTGTTGCATATAAAGAAATTGGCCTTTTGTAGAAACTTAAGAAGAAGGTCTGCCACCCAGGTTATGTTTTGTAGGGAAATGCAAATTAGAAATTTTTTGGAGGTACACTTTGACTGAATCTAAGAACCTTCTTATCGACAGGGTTACCAAGTTAGGAAATATGTCGCTCCCAGTGCTCCTGGTATCAAACATAGATGAGACATCATGATGGAAAAAAATTCCAAGCTTCACATGAGAAATTCCAGGATTATTTCCAACCCAATAATTCTGAGAATCTATGATTCACAAAGAGAAGATTTTTTTATACTCTAGCACTAACACCATGAAATTTTTGAACATTCATAAAATAGATTTATTAAAGAAAAAGTTGGTAAAGAAGCAAGAAGACCCCTCACTGCAGCTAAATTTTCTAGGCCATGTGCTTGTACCAGGCCCTAAGGAATAGGCACTTCCCTGTGTGCATGTGTGTGTAATGTTTTCTTTTCATTTTGTCTTTGATGGGAGGGATATTACAGACAGTTTTCTCATGCTTTTCTAAGTGGTAAAAAATATGCGACTCCAAAACATTCACTCACTTGACACAAGAATTGAAGAAATGAGGCAGCTTTTATTATTCCCCTTGGGGGCTTTTATGTTCTGTATTTTAGAAGTAGTAACCCCCTACAAATGGTGTCCATTAAAAAGGTCTCAGAGGAAATAGCGTCATCCACCAAGCCATCAACAATCTTTCTTGTTGATTTCCTTTAGAGGCCTCTCATCTAGTATTGACCAACACCTCATGTCACTGATGAGACTTGACACCAGCTACACCTGGTATGCTTGGCTTCCTGTTGAGTAGGAAGACCTCTGATCTAATTAAATTGGACTGCCTCAGCCGTGGCAGTAGATACATTTTATAATACTCTATTTCAATTGCACATCTTGAAGAGATATCACATATTTTTTAGCAGACTTTTTTAGTAACCAGCTAAGATGTTATCTGAGAGCTAAAGATGATTTAAGGTGAATTTTTACATTTTTTTGTAGGATTGTCAGCAAATCGCATGGAGAAAACAAAAACACAAACTCAATAAAAATTCAGTTAGTAAATATACTGCAGGCAGAAAGCAAAGTCAATACCCTGCCCTTCCTCTCCTACAATAAGTAGTAGTTGCTCATTTACTGATGAACAAGAATTAAGTGCCAATCTGATTTTCTCAAATAAAATATTCTATAAAATACTCATGAGGGCATTTTGGTATTCAAATCAATTGAGCAAATTACAGTTATAAAGATACAATTTAAGGATAATAATGTTTTTTCCCATTTAACAATATAAAGCACTCACTGATTTTGATTGATTTTTTGTGCTGAAAAAATTTATTAATGAAGCTCTCTATCCTGAATGGCTGAGTCTGACATAGTTCCTCTAGCCAGTGAAGATCATCAGTGTTGACACTCCCTCCATATATGATATTGAATGTTAGACCCTTGTTTTATATATATATAAAGAGAGAGAGAGAATAATAATATATATATTATGAAGATGATCTGAGAATAAAATTGGATACTGGAAAAAATTAACAAATTCTGAAATAACACTGAAGAACAAAATGCTTAGAAATACTAAGATTGTTTTTATTGTGTGGTAAGTATAAATGCTGTCAAGATATAAAGGAACTATTTTGGTGGTATTTTTGTTTTTATAGATCCTTCACTTCCCTATCTACCATTAATAAAAGAACAAAGTGTATTTAAAAACATATCTTATTCATAACGTATAGCAATCTAGAAAATAAATATATAGGACTGGATGCATTCATAGTTATCCCCCTCCAGGAAGAAACTAGTTTTCCAATATCATGCAAGCACCTTGACTATATAATTAGCATTTCAAAAATCAGGTAAAATTAACATTCTGGCATAAATTATGCTAAGTCTTTTGCATCCTGTTGTCTAGTATATTAATTTGCAAAGGTGTCATTTTAGAATCAATTAAATCAAGGAAGATTAAAAAGTGGAATATGACTTGACCCTGTAAAAGTCTTCCTGCACTGATTGGTAATAAAAACCATCTTCCATACTAATTTTCTGTGGCCTAATTTAAAAGGAAGCACTAACGGAAATTGTCCTTGGGGTATTAATACAGAGCAAAGACTGAGCTGCAATCCACTGACCTGCTTAGTGACCTATTATGCCAATTCCAAGTTCAATTCTTATTAAAAATATTTATAGCCTCCAAAAGTTCAGGCATAAAAAAAATAAATCTTGTGCTCATTATATCTTGTAATGAAACTGGATTTGAGCACAAAATTTCACAAAAAATTTATGAATGAAATCTTGGAAATTTAGATCCTGTTGATGTCAAGAAGGTTTATATAAATCAAGATCATCTGCCTTGAATTCCATAGGCCCTTTTCTGGCTGAACCCAAAAAGTCCTCTCTCACAGACTGTATTTCATTGGATGGTTTAAGCTCAGTAGGGCTCCTGGAGAAGAATTTCATCTTTTGAAAATTCTAAAATCTTTTCCAAGTTATGGGCTATAATTTATGCCAATTATATTTTAATTGTTTTAACTCCACAGACAATGGTCCAATCTGATTTGTACCAGACCTAATATAATCTCTTGGCACAAATGGACTAGCCTCACAGATATCACCTGGGAATTTGTCAGATTGTTGAATTTCAGGCCTCCCCCAACCTCAGACCTACTATTTCATAATCTGCATTTTTAATCAGATGCTTTGAAGATTTGTATGTGCATTTGAGAAACACTGACCTCATCTCTTTATATAGTATATATGTAAAATTATCTGCACTTATATTTTTATTGAGGTATAATTGACATATAGCATTGTATTACTTTTAGGTGTCCAACATAATGATTCTATATTTGTATATATTGCAAAATGATCACCACAATAAGTCTAGTTAACACCAATCACCACACATGGTTACAATTGTTGTTTTCTTGTGATGAGAACCTTTAGGATCAAGTCTCTTAGCAGCTTTCAAACATTTAATACACTATTGTTCACTACAGTCACCATAATGCATATTACATCCCCAGGACTGACTTACTTTATAACTGGAAGTTCCATATCTATATCTATATCTATATCTATATCTATATCTATATCTATATCTATATCTATCTATATCTATATCTATATCTATATCATCTATATCTATATCTAATCTATATCTATCTGTATCATCTATCTATATCTATATCTATCTATCTCATGTATATCTATTCTATATCTATCTATAGATCTATAGATATAGATATAGATATATTTGGGTCAGATATAGATATAGATATAGATATAGATATAGATTTTTTTTTGAGATCTGAAGCAATTTAATTTTAGCGGATCCAGGACACAAGAAAAACACCCAAAACCACATGGAGACAGAAGACGAGACACAACTCCTCCCCCACCTCCCCCCTGGCTCTAGAGTGGGGATGTGGGGGGGGGGCGAGACAGCTGGGGGAGACCTTGAGCCTCAGTCCAGCCCAGCAGGCTCCAGGCCTGTGGGGGGAGCTGGGGGGGAAGGGGAGGCAGGGCCCATCCCCACGTTGGAGAGGCTGAGGGAAGGCCCCCCTGGAAGGACTGCCCCCTCCCCAACACCCCTGCTGAACTATATATATATATGGCTCAAATATATGGAAATACATACAATGAAATTAACCCTTTTTAGGTTTACAGGTCGTAAGACTTGAGAAATATGTTATGATCAACTAACCACCAAGTGAAAGACAAGGCATTTCCTTCACCACATGGACCCTTCTCCTGCTCCTTTGTATTCAGTCACCTCCTGTCCCCAGTAGTGGCAACCATGCACCTGGTTTGGGTTCCTTTGCCTCTGCAAAATGTCATGCATAATGAAATCCTTGAGTACAGAGCCTCTTTCCTTAGAGCTTTTCCACTTAGCATAATGCTTTTTCAGATTCATTTATATGGTTGTGTGCATCAGTCATTTTTTCCATTTCATTGCTGAGTAGTGCTCCATTGTATAAATGTATCCCAATTTGTTTACCTATTCATTCATTCACCATGAAAACGTGGCTTGTTTACTCTTTTTGGCAAGCATGAATAAAGATTTTGTAAAGATTTGCACACAGGTCTTTGTGTGGATATAGGCTTATATTTGTCTTGGATGAACAGCCAGGAATGACTCATCTGTTAAGTTCATGCTTAACTTTACAAGAAACTGTTTCCAAAGTGACTGTATCATTTCCAATTTTTTTCTGAAGTGACTGTGTCATTTTGCTTCTCATACAAATGTAAACAAGTTTTATTGTTAAACTTCCTCTCTGGTGACTGGTATTCTCAGATGTTTTTAAGAAAATTCTAAGAGTCATTTTTAACTTACATTTCCCTAGTGACTAATAGTACATACCAACTTTTCATGTAATAATTTGCCATTTGTTTCTTCTCATTCACAAAGTGTGTGTTTAAACTCTTTGACAATTTTCAATACCCTTATTTTTGCCATTTTTCCTTAATACTGAGATGTGAATGTTTTTTATATTTAACTGTTCTATGGGCATGCTTTTCCTCACATATAATTAAGAAGGTAAGATCTGCATCTTGATGTTCCAAGCTCAGAACACAAAACTAGGTTCTATCATGTTGCTGCTATAAAATGAGCTCAGTGAATGATCCTATCATTATGCAGACTTGCACCCTTCTTGCACGCCTACACAAAGTATTAATCTTTCTCTCTTTTTTTTTTTTACAAAGTATTAATATTTCTTACTGATTGACCTGTGTTTTAAATGCAATCAATGGACAGAAACAAACATGCCTAGATACCACAGAATGTATTTCTTCCCTTCGAATCCACTTTGTGTTAACTTGCTGAGATGTGCTGACTCTGTAGAATCACTGCAGCAACTTGTAAATGATGCATGAAAATGAAATGAAAGACCCTTTGCTCTGTTTACAGGGTGATCAAAACTGTGCTTTGCTGTTCTATCTGACTATACTACTAAACTGAGGGCAAACATGGCCTCCTCGTTTTTCCCATTAAGTTAAGAAAATCCCTATCTGTAAATGAAAACGGTGTCCCTTAGATTTTCATTTCCTTATCACCAGCACTTTAGAACCAAATGCTATCCTAAAACATCAACAATTACACCACCACACCTAAAACAAGTCATCCAATACATTAAGTGTATTTCTACATTTCAAAAGACATTCTCTAATCTACAGGGAAGGATTAGCAGAAGCATCTAAGTTTTTTGATCATCTGACACAAAAGCTTTCCTAACAAAACAAGTCCTGAATCTAGTTCATAATTAAGGTGTTTTCTTCTATAAACTGCTTCCTCAATGATGTAGGCTATATGAACCTATTTGCAATAAAGCATTCATAATCAGGTTCAGATAAGGAGTAAAGTTCTTGTGTTACTTGAAAATATGGAAATTAGAAGGGCAGAGTCCATACTGCAATTTCACAGTAAAAGACTCAAGAGGAGTTTCTGATTTTAATATTTTAAAAACCATTGTCTTTTGTAATATATTAAAGCATAGAACTTAAAACTAGAAACTTAAATTATCAAAATTATTCAACAAATGTAAACCTTCAAATATATTATGTTTGAGTTTTCTCAGGGTCTATTGTGAAACCGAGAAGCAAACTTTTAAAAGTGGAAATACTTAGACTTTTCCGTGCTAGTCAATCTCTGTCTTTTATAGAAGAAATAATTATGATTACTTTCTACTCAAAAATTGAACAAACCTTCAACTGGACAGATATAGACTGTTTCCTTGGACTATGCCCTTATTCCTGGGATACACGTACCTTCAGGTTAAACACGTTTTCCTTCTTGATTAGGCTGTCAGGAGGTTTAACTGAGTACAAGTTTGAGAATGTCAGGCAGGTGCCACTCTATACACCACACCCAACATGCATTTTGCTCCTTTTTCACATTATTAGCTATTTATCTACTGATTAAGCTACAAATACAAGGGGCGTTTTTGTGTTTTCTAGATCTGTGGTATTGAGGCGAACCACTGAGCATAAGACTAAACCAAGACTAATCAAAAAATTACTTTTATATTTCACATTTAAATATGCTAAGGATGTGGAGAAAAGCAATCATGCTATATTTACCGTTGTGGAGAGAAAAAAAGGAGAGAACTATTTTCATTAATTTGCTTTCTCTAAAGACTCAGAGCCTAAGACATAACGAGTGTTTTAATCTATTGAGGTCCTGCTCTGTGTCATTTATTAGGTTTTCATAGCACTTTACCTGCAGAGATTATTATAGACACTGGAGTCAGAAAAGCATGATGTGGTGGATCAGATGAGGATTGAAATAATAGAGATGGAACACTCCACCATATCCTACATTATCCCTCCAAAGTGCTGCAAGAATGTTCCAGACATTTATGGTTAGACATTCTTTCTTGTTTACCTTAATCTTTTATAACAAGAAAAAAAAAAAAAACCTTAAGAATTTTTTTAATGTTTGAATTCTTCTATATCCTTTCTTGATATTATTTTGAGAAAAATGTTTTCTTCTGAAAGGCCATCTTCCAATTCTTCACCTCCACTCATCACACATTGTGATTATTGATAAGAAGCGCTCATATAAAGTTAGCTGTCTTGTGAATCTCCTTTTCACAATTGTGTTTAGCTTCTGACAACTTTTATTTTTATTACATTGTCCATAATAAATCCACATCTTGAAAATGGTTTGGTTCAGAATTGTGGCAGAAAGCTTGTTTCTCCTCAAGTCTCCATATCATCCTTTTTTTTTAAAGATTTTTATTTATTTATTCATCAGAGACACAGAGATAGACAGAGGCAGAGACACAGGCAGAGGGAGAAGCAGGCCCTTGCAGGGAGCCCGATGTGGGACTCGATCCCGGGTCTCCAGGATCACCTCCTGGGCTGAAGGCTGTGCTATACCCCTGGGCCACCAGGGCTGTCCTCCATTCTATGGACAACAGTATGCAACACACCCACACCTCTGCCTCAGCTAGCTCAACCAAAAGAGTATCAGCTTAACTCTATGGCTTATTGTAGTAGAGATTCTTAGTTTGCCTGTATACCTTTTCAGCATCTTTGTTTCCTGTTAGTTATAGCAGTTTTGATTGAAACTTGCTTGGCTATGCCAGGAACAGAGGTTCAGAATCCAATGTTACTTCCTTAAGGGATGATTTTTCCACAGAAACATTTTGCATAATTAGAAAGCTTCTCTCCAGTGAGGTATTAAGTTTTCTCTCTTGTTCCCATCTCCACCTCCTGGTTTTAATGCATTTCCAGGTCAATTCCCATATAGTTCTAATTATTTCTACTCCACTTGTTTAGGAAATTTAGCAAACACAACCCTCATAGCCAACACTCTTTGGATGATAGGTCAGTATTCCATCATCACTTGAGTGGGATATGCCATGATTAATATATTAGACCTGTGTCAATCTTCTAAAAACACCCCAATTGTTCTCCAATATTATTTTTTAGAAGATTCCTGAAAGCAAAACTAGAATTTGTTATAAATTTCAAAGCTACTTCCAGCATCTCTTAAAAGAAGATTCAGTTTTTATTTTCCAAGGAAAATAAGGTGTGAGCTTCCAGTGCTGGGAGGACATAAGACACAGCATTGAAATTCTTACCTGGCCTGTCCCTGACTGCATGGTGTGGTCTTATAGGATGTGGTTCATAATCACTGCTCAAAATGCCCATTTAACAGTTGAATGAAAGATGAATGAATGAATGATGCTAAAAAGTTACTTTATTTTAAGATATTTTATTTTAAGGTATTTTATTTTAAGATCCCCCTTGGGTGGGGGATTGGCATTTATATTATTATAAGAAATTTTCAGAGAAATAGCAAAGAATATAAGAAATGTTTTGAGGCTAAATTTTAAACACAACTACTCCCTTCTTTGACCCAGTTTGATCCTCTGATTCTTTTTTTTTTTAAGATGTATTTATTTACATCTAAATAAAAAAGAAAGAGAGGCAGAGACATAGGCAGAAGAAGCAGGTTCCTTGCAGGGAGTCTGATGTGGGACTTGATCCTGGATCCCGGTATCACGACCTGAGCCGAAAGCAGGTGCCCAATTGCTGAGCCACCCAGGCATCCCGTCCATCCTGATTCTAAAGGATGTGGGAGCCATGGAAGTTGGATCACACCTAAGACAGATTTGGGATGGGGTGTATAAAACCAGCAACTCCGGGAAGAGCTCATGCCACAGAAAAATCAAACCTCTGTGAAAAGTCTACATTGCCACCATCTGAATCTGACCAGTTTTGCCCCTGGGTAGCCAAGCAGTTCCTGCTCAATTGGGTTGGTGGCTGAAGGGCCTAGAGAGAAAAGAAGAGGGAAATTAGTGAAACTTTCTCCAGTGTTTGTTGATCTGCCCTCTTCACCCTTTCAACCAAAAGGGCACTTACTCTTTGTCTTTCACAACTTATGAGGCATCCCTTTTAGGGTCATTTAGTCCAGCAGACAGATGTTACCCCAAGGACTGACCTAGGAAAACTAGAATACGTCTAAGAAGATTCAATAGCAATAAGAGAGAAAAATATTAGAACAAACTGTAGTCAGTAAATTATGGCTGCTGGAGAAACTATATTAGTCAGAGTTTTACAGAGAAACAGAGCCAGTCAGATCTCTATCTATTTCATCTCTTTCTCTCTCTCTCTCTCTCTATCTCTCTATTCTGTACATGACAGATAGACAGATATAGATAACATACAGATAAATGGATATAGTCAGACACATATCTGGGCAACGTGATGCAGCCAATTTGACACATAAATTTAACTATCACAGGAACAATACAATATCTTTAATAGAAAAAAAAACAAAGAAAAAGGAAATGTAGAGAATCATAAGAGATATGAAGGAGCTAAAACAAACCAGCATGATTTACCAACTAAGAATTCAGTAAAAGAAATACAAGGAGGGATGGCCATTGCTTCCACGTGTATTAGTAGCCCCAAGAAGCACATGAAATTAATAGAGAATTAATTATTCTGGCACAAAATTATAAATGGATGGAAACCATGAGACTGTTAGGAGATGCAGAAGATTGCAAGTAGTCAAAGTCCAGGAAGATAAAAAGATATGCATGGAAGATAAACAAAAATTCCACAGAAAACAGAGCAAAGTGTCTACGAGTTGAAGCAATACCTACATGTATAAATTTAAAGGATGCACCTGAATCTAAATCTGAAGTGATGAGGAAAAGCCAAAACTTAGGCTCATCCTGGCTTAAAAACATGCCAATTTCCAGATCAGAAGATCATGTTTTCTCCAAAGGAAGAAAGGTCAGACTGGCTTTGGAATTCTTTTATATAAGCTTGCGGGCCAGCAGATGGTGGGATCATTTCCAACTCCCTGAAAGAGCACGACTGCCACTGTCCAGAAGATTTACAGATATAAAAAAAAAAAATTAAAACACACAATACCTATATCTTTATCTAGATTGAAAATAGCAGATTATCTAGGAATATAGAAATGCTAAATTAGAATTCTTAAAGCAATGGATTCATACCACAAAAGAATTTCTAATAATAAATATTGAAATTAAATTAAAATATGTCAGCAAAATCAAAATCAAAGCTTCTCAGAAAATACTGGGTGAGGGATAGGTATTTCAAAGATTTCATTGGAGCAGAGATAAGGGGAAGATAGGAAAGAAAGATATGAAGAAATTAAGATATTATATACACATATATATGTACACACTTGTGTGTATAGTGTATATATATCTTGCAAAGTGAGAAATATGTGAGGGATAAATTTTATTTTTTTCATTTTTTTTTATTTTTAAAGACAACCTTTTTTTTTATTTTATTTTTTGATAGTCACACAGAGAGAGAGAGGCGCAGAGACATAGGCAGAGGGAGAAGCAGGCTCCATGCACCGGGAGCCCGACGTGGGATTCGATCCCGGGTCTCCAGGATCGCGCCCTGGGCCAAAGGCAGGCGCCAAACCGCTGCGCCACCCAGGGATCCCTGAGGGATAAATTTTAGATAAATAAATAAATATTGGAGGAAGAAATCAAATAATTGGATCCTCAATAATTGATAGCTTCAAGAGACACTGCTGATAGCTTGATAGTAGAAATAGGGTGCTTGGAGAACAGAATTACTAGAGAAACACATTTGCATTTAGTAGTATAGGGAAATGGAAATGAATTTACTAAGAAATATATTAAAAGGGAAAAATCTAGATTTTTCTAGATTTGCAACTCACTAGATAAAAGAAATGTAAGGAAAATGTATAAAGGAACAAACTATGGAAATTAATATTACATAAAAGTAATAATCATAAAAGGATTTGGAGAAGATGATGGTAGAAATAATAGCAGAAATTTTTATATCTTTCCAAATACCCACATAATAACAGAGCAATTAAAATAATATAACAAGATTTTTTAAGTCCATGTACAACATTTGCAGCAAAATAAAATAACAAAGTATAATCTTAGTCTTCAAAATCAAATGAAAGCGGGGGGAAAAAATCATCAGCTGCCCTAAAAGTTATAAATTACTGGTATCTGCGTGGGAGACAGCAGAGGGAAGACAGGGTGGGTTTGGTGTCAAACAGGAGATCCTCTAAGTAACTATAAGAATAATGGGCCAGTTTGAAAACAGAAATTGGAACAAGAAGTGTTTTGTCTAATTCAGTATAAGTTGAATTCAAGGAGCTCCCCTGTAAGAACTACAAGGAACGGAGAATTCTAGCTGCCATGAACTCCCAAAGTCATTGCGTTAGGACTCCCTTTCCAAACAGGACTCCACACTGAGGGGAAAACAACCAAGTGTGGACCTAAACTTGGTCAAAATAAAAGCAAGAGAAATAAAGGATATAGTCACCTCCTTTATCAACATAAAGTGTATTATAAAAATGAGTTTTAAAAAAATGATTTCAAGAAAAAATATATTATTTAAAACACAAACATAACGGGGCACCTGGGTGGTTTAGAGGCTGAGTGTCTACCTTCAGCTCAGGTCATGATCCTGGGGTCCTGGGATGAGTCCTGCATCAGGCTCCCTTCAGGGAGTCTGCTTCTCCCTCTGCCTATGTCTCTGCCTCAATCTCTCTCTCTGTCTCTCATAAATAAACAAAATCTTTTTAAAAGTAAAAAAAGAAAAAAATATATATATCACATATAACACATCCTTAACTTTCCCTGCACTCTCCAAAAAAAAAGTTTGTCATTATTTTGCTAGAGGTAGTTTAATGTCCACCAAGACATTAGTGTGTTCTGTAAGTTTAAATGTACTTGTCCATTTGCATTTGCATGTGTTCAAATGTGAACTTTTCAAAAAGGAAGATCTTACTTTAAGGATCAGAAATACCTACTGTAATTAAACTTTTTCAAATCGTGTGGAAACCCTCAAAGGACTCTGTTAGTGTGGCATCAGTGATCGAGTACCAGGCGATGATAACATTAGTGCTGGCTTATCCCGGAGGATCTCAGAAGCAAGTTTTTCAACCACTTTTTTCCCCATCTGTGTCAGAATGACATTATAATTTCCAACTTAGTGTATGCAGACTGTTGTCTAAAGTTAAGATGGCACAAAGAAAAATCATGACAATCACCAGGACATCTTTAAATGTGCTCTAACCCCCCAAAATCCTTACATATCTGGCTCCAACTGGCCTCCCTGATTCCTCATCATCCTCTGCTGTCCTTACTCATTGTTACCTGCTAGCAAAGAGCTTCTTTAATGTTTTGCCTACAGTCTTCACCTTTCCCTTGACTTTTATACTTGCTGTTACCAACATCTGAAATTCTCTGCTTCAACTGTTTATTATCATTGTAATGTAAAAATTGTGGGAATGGAAAACACTTTAGATAAACCAATCACAACCAGAGATGTAGCCTTACCCAAATAATTACAAATAAGTAATAATCCTTGATTTTGCAAGATTTTATTAAAAAAAAGAATTAAAGAACACCTTACAAATAGCTCAATGCACATATCTTAAGGACAATTACATTTTAACCAATACACACACACACACACACACACACACACACCTTAGCATCACCCAGTCAAGATACATTACTTGTTAGTCTCCTCATAGACTTTCCATGTGCGCCTCTGCCAAAGCTCTCTACACAGTTCTGATTTTTATTATAGATTAATATTGTTTGTTCTAAAACTTGCTATGAATCTTCAACATTTCTTCACATCTTTTCTTCATTGAGATATATGCATATTTTTGCACATACCAGTAGTTCATTTTTTTAAAAAAACACTAAGTAGCATTTCATTATATGCTTGAGTACCTGATTTTCTTTTTTTAAAAAATATTTTATTTATGTATTCATAAGAGACACAGACAGAGTGGCAGAGACACAGGCAGAGGAAGAAGCAGACTCCCTGTGGGAAGCCTGATGCAGGACTTGATCCCAGGACCCCAGGATCATGACCTGAGCCAAAGGCAGATGCTCCACCACGGAGCCACCCAGGTGCCCCTGATTTTCAAACGTTTTTAAAGCTATAGGAATCAACAGAATGTTACATTGACATATGAATAGACAAGCCGTCCAATAGAACAAGTTATTGAGTCCAGAAATAGGCCTAAATGTAAGGGATAAATTAACTTGGGGAAAAATTGTCCAGAATTTTATCAAAATATAGATAGTTGAGTTTTTATTTCATCCAGAGATTTAATGGGGAAATGAGTCAAGGTAATTTAATGTGGGAGAATAGAATTTTCAACACATATTCCTTGAAAATTGTGTATTAATATATTTAAAAATCTTGACCTTATCATCTACCATGCAATAAAAATAATTCAAAATTGGCCATAGCTATGCAAAACTATAAAATGTTTAGAATGAAGCATAGAATAAGTATTTTCATCATTGGAAAGTCTGGGTGATTCAGATGAGCATCTGCCTTCGACCAGTCTGGGGGTCGAGTCCCAAATTGGGCTCCCTGGGAGGAGCCTGCTTCTCCCTTTATGTCTCTGCCTCTCTCTGTGTGTCTCTTGTGAATAAATAAATAAACAAATAATCTTTAAAAAAAAGTATTTTCATCATTGATGTAGTCCAAGATTCCTTAGCTGTCTTACTACAAGTAAAACACATAAAGGAATTATTTGTTAAATTTGACTTAATAATTAAAACCTTTTTCTTTTTGAAATACACCATTAAAGAAATGAAAATGCAAGAGAGAAACTAGAAGAAAGGGATGCCTGGGTGGCTCAGCGGTTGAGCATCTGCCTTTGGCCCAGGGCATGATCCCAGAGTCCTGGGATCAAGTCTCACATCCAGCTCCCTGCAGGGAGCCTGCCTCTCCCTCTGCCTGTGTCTCTGCCTGTGTCTCTCATGAATAAATAAATAGAATCTTTAAAAAAGAAAAAAAATAGAAACTAGAAGAAAATATTTGCTCTGCATATATACGAAAAAAGTTTGTATATCCAAAATGTGTACAGAATTAGCATTTGATATGAATATGATAAATAGCACATGAAATGATGCTAAATTTTATGACACCAGGAAAATGCAGATTAAAAGCACAGTGAGACAATACTATTCTAGAGGCACCTGGGTGGCTCAGCAGTTGAGCTCCTGCCTTTGGCTAAGGCAGGTTGTGATTCTGAGGTCCTGGGATCAAGTCCCACATCAGGCTTCCCATAGGCACGTGCTTCTCCCTCTGCCTGTGTCTCTGCCTCTTTCTGTGTTTCTCATGAATAAATAAATAAAATCTTAAAAAAAAATATATATATATAACACTATTCTAGAACTTCTATTACAGAGACTGACCACAGCAAATTGAGGTGGAAAACCCAGAAACTTTCATACATTGCTAGTAGGATGTGAAATTCTGCAGACACTTCGCCCTTGTGTTTTAAAGCTAATTGTACACTTTCAATATGGCCAAGATATTCAACACTAAAGCATCTACCCAAGAGACAGAAAACCATGTGTCCACACAGAAATATATACATTAATGTTCATAGCTGCTTTAATTTATGATAAACCCAAACTGGAAATCAACCAAATATAAACTAACAGATGAGAGAATAATCCAATTTCAGAATACGTATGGGATAAAATTCTATTTAGCAACATAAAAATTGGGAAGCCCAGGGCCTTCCTTTTGTTAGAAATTATTCCTGGTCCTTTTAGTTGAAGCTACTTGTGGAGTGTTTGTTTGTTTGTTTGTTTGTTTCTTTTTTTTAATTTTTATTTATTTATGATAGTCACACAGAGAGAGAGAGAGAAAGGCAGAGACACAGGCAGAGGGAGAAGTAGGCTCCATGCACCAGGAGCCTGACGTGGGATTCGATTCCGGGTCTCCAGGATCGTGCCCTGGGCCAAAGGCAGGTGCCAAACCGCTGTGCCACCCAGGGATCCCTGTTTGTTTTTTTTTCTATACAACCATTGGAAAATCTTTGTGGGTTTCCTGTGTATATAATTGTGGTTCACGCCATGCCCCAAAAGCCCCATGCGTAAATCTCTTTTGCTGTAGGCCCTTTTATACGTTGGTTCCAGTGTGAGAGCTTTAGCACATACACTGATGATGCTTAGAAGCCCTTCTGTCAACTTGGTTCTACCATTCACTGCCTTAAATCTTTCTGACTACTTAAAAGTGGGCTTTATAGCCATATACAGATTTCGTCTATATTCTCATGGTTTGCGGGTGTTTGTCTTTTGCTTTTGTTTCTGTTTTGTTTTTGTTTGGTTGTTTTTACCATTTACAGACTTCTTCTAAGGACAAAAATTCTATTTTTATTCTCCCAACCATAATATCCTAGGTCTTATATATAGCCATTAAATTCTGCTTGCAAACTGAACACAACTGAATAAAGGAATTTTGAAACAAATGCAGTTGAGAATTTCAGGAGGTCAAGAGATTCAGAGTGTGAATCAATCTGGAGAAAATTAACAGAAACACATTTGTGTATCAGGTCTGCTCCTATCAACCCAATATTGCCTTTCCTGTAACTCTTTAAACAAGATAGATGACTAGTAAGCTCCTAAATGGAGGGCACTCTTCTCTGAAAAAAAAAGAAAAAGCAAAACAAAAAACTTCTTTCATAAAGAAGTATGACCTAGGCCAGTTCAGATGGGAGAAGATTAAGAAAATAAAAATATTTGGGAATGCTTGGGTGCCTTGGTCAGTTAAGCATCTGCCTTAGGTCATGATGTTTGGGTCCTGGGATTGAACCCTGTGTCAGGCTGTCTGCTCAGACAGGAATCTGCTTCACCCTCTCCCTCTGTGCTCTCTCTCTCAAGTAAATAAATAAAATATTGAAGAAGAAGAAGAAGAAGAAGAAGAAGAAGAAGAAGAAGAAGAAGAAGAAACAAAGAAAATTAAAAAGAAGAAGAAAGAAAGAAAAAAGAAGAAAGAAAGAAAAAAGAAGAAAGAAAGAAAAAAGAAGAAAGAAAGAGAAAGAAAGAAAGAAAGAAAGAAAGAAAAAAAAAGAAAAGAAAAAGAAGAAAAGAAAAGAAAGAAAAAAGAAAAGAAAAGAAAGAAAAGAAAAAGAAAAGAAAAGAAAAAAGAAAAGAAAGAAAAGAAAAGAAAAGAAAAAAAGAAAAGAAAAGAAAAGAAAAGAAAAGAAAAGAAAAGAAAAGAAAAGAAAAGAAAAGAAAAGAAAAGAAAAACACTTAGAGAGAAATACATTCTAGACTACAGATCCATGAACCTTTTTGTCACATCTCTGGTATCTTAGGTCCTGTCCCCTTTTTTGACATTACTCACATTACTCACTGCCACTCTTCTATAACCTCCCACCCACCAAAATGTTTTCATGTGGAAACAGGGGATTATTTCACTAAATCAGGAGCCTCCTGACAAAACTGAAAATAACACACATATCACAGGAGTCTCATACTGAAAGAGTACTGGTTATAATATGAGTAAAGTGTATGACCAGAGCCAAGGGAATGGTTTGGTGAAGGAGAATGACAACATGATAGGAGTACTTGTCAGTAGGGGGGATAAATAAATAAAGAGGTTAATTCTCGTTTCCTCTTTACTTCTGTTCTTCTATTCTTTCTTTTCTTTTCCTCCCTTCCAGGGAGAAGGGTGCCGATGAGATGGATAAGCAGCAATCACTGGCAGCAGGCTTCTCAGTGATATGAGTCAATCCATCAGACAGTCTGGTGGCAGTCACTCAGCCTTTGCAGCCACCATCCCCCACACCGGCAAATGTCACATTTGGAATTCATTTGCATAGCTGGGTAGTGCTCCCTGTGGAGTTACATTGAACAATTTTGCAGCTGTCACAGCTTGAAATAGAAAAGCTAATGCAACTACCTATTGGCTTCCTCAGTGTCTTCTCTTCCTGAACCCTAACGGGGAATTCGTGACATAGAAAGGGTGAGAATCACTTAAAATAGAAGGAAAAGGTGTATAAAGCTTTCAGATATTTTGTGAAAAATATTATCAAATATCCTGCATTTCTGACTTAACATGCCTTGGCTCTGATTTCTGCTTTCACCTTTCACTGTATTTACCTGCTTTGCCTCATTGGTTAGAAAGAGTAGTGCTGTTAGGTTCCTTAGTAGGTACACTTCCTTTGGCCCTCCATAACTTTCCTGAAGTTTGACAATATGGCAAAAGCATTTTTTCATTTCTCCTTTTGAAAATGTCTCTTCTATTTGTGTCTCTCTGGCACCATGTCCCTGTCTGCCTCTCAATCCCTACCTCTATCCCTATGTCTACTCTCTCACATACACATGCAAATGTGTACACACCATATACATGCATATGGCATACTGCAAGATGAAACAGAGTCCTTCGGCTGATTCTCCTGAATTAACTGAATTTTTCTTAGAGGAAGAGTGAATAGGAAGATAGATAAGTCCACATTTATTGAATTTTTAATTCTATTGTTGAAATACAACTTACACACAGTTCAACATTAATTGTCTGAAGCCTATTGCCCAAGGAATTTTCACAAATGGATAGACCCATGCTACCTGCAACCTTGTTAAGATATGGATAATTGAAATCACCCTAGGAGGTTCTTGCATGAGCCTTCCTGATCAGTCAGTTCCCCATCTCCACGGCCAGTCCTCCAGTTTCTGCCACCACAGATTGGTGTTTCCTCTTCCCAGATTTCATGGAAATGGAGTTCATGCAGTATGAACTCTCGTATTTGCTGGACTTCTCACAATCAGCAGAGAACTTTTAATTCTCTAACTTGTGCACACTGGGTCTCCAGCAATATGTCAGTACAGTTGAGGTTGTCCTGTACCAGTACCTGTTTCCATAGAAGTCCTGGGCTTCTGCTCCATGAGGTACACTGTGATTCTCTATAACCACCTGTCTCTTCAATTTAGGGGCCAGTAGTTTGCCCTATGAGCTCAATTCTCTGCTGGATCTAGGAGTTGTTGATTTTTTATTTGCTCAGCTCTTGTTGTAAGGATGGTGTTAACAACTTTCAGGGGATCCCTGGGTGGCTCAGCGGTTTAGCACCTGCCTTTGGTCCAGGGCGCGATCCTGGAGTCCGGGGATCAAGTCCCACGGCTCCCTGCATGGAGCCTGCTTCTCCCTCTGCCTGTGTCTCTGCCTTTCTCTCTCTCTCTCTCTCTTTCTGTCTATCATGAATAAATAAATAATAATAATAATAATAATAATAATAATAATAATAATAATAACAACAACTTTCAGGCTATTTACATGCGAGACCAGAAACCAAAGTCTCTCAGTGTCATTTCAATTATTTGGAATCTATTGAGGCTTTTTAAATCATGCAGTCTGCCTTGGTGAGTATTTCATGCATACTGAGAAGAATGTGCATTCTGAAATTGTTGGGGGAAATTTTCTCTAAATATTGATTAGATTTAGCTTATCAATAAAATCTTCTATATCCTTACTGATTTTTTTGTCTAATTTGTCTCCATTATTGAGAAATGTAAAGCCTGAAACTATGACCATATATTCGTCTATATATTCCTTCAGGTTTTAAATATAATTATTGATTACACTATCTACTCCTTTTAGGTGAATTGAGTTTTATTTGAGTATTATTTATCTCCTCTATTATCTTATTGTTTTGCCCCTTTGTGTTATTATTGTCCTAAAGGTTACAATATGCATATTTAACTTACTACAAAATGCTCTTTGAATGCATTCCCATAGTTAAACTTTATTTCACTAGGTAGCATATGTATAATTTTACTTCTACATACATCATAAACCACATAACATATTACTATTTTTGTTTGTTTAAAAGACAATTGTAAGGTATATATATTTATATTTCTTGATTGATGTTCTTTATTTTTTCCTCAAGATACAGGTTTCTATCTGTTATCATTTCCTCTCTCTCTGAAAAACTTCTTTTAGCATTTCTTGTAATGCAGTTCATTTGGGGATACATCCTCATCTATCTGAAATGACATATTTTGTACCTTAATTTTTCAAAAGTATTGATTTCTCTATTTTTTTCCTTCCCTGAGCACTTTAAGATATGTTTTATGCATTTTCTTCTGCATGTCATAGTTTCTGACGTGAAGTCAGCAATCATTCAAATAGTTAATTACGTATATTTTTGTATTTTCTCCTATCTGGATGATTTTATGATTTTCTCTTTATTTTTGTTGCAGCAGTTTGATTATTATGTACTTACTTGTGGGTTTCTTTGTATTTTTTTCTTGCTAGGATTCACTCACTTAGGTCTATAAATTGTTGATTTTCTTGAAATTTAGAATCTGGGATATTATTTCTTCATGTACAGTATTCTTTTTGCCCCATGCTCTTTCTTCTCTTCATCTAAAACTCTAATTACAAGTATACTACAAAATTTGATTCTGTTCCAAAGATCTGAAAGGTTGCTCTTTTTAAAAATTGTTTTCTGTGTTTCATATAGGATTATTTCTGTAAAATGACTTTACCTTTATTGATTCTTTCTTGTACTGTATCCCTCTCTAATATTATACTTTTCACAAACATCATCACCATTTCGTTCCTCCTACCTACCATCTCTCTTGTGAAATTACCCATTTCTTCATACATTTTGCCCACCTTTTCTTTAGGTATCTTGATATAGGTATAGGTGGATATTTTAAAGGCACTTTTAAAGATGGGTTACTCTATATAATTTAACAATTCTAAAATTTAGTCTATTTCTACATCTGCCATTGTTGACAATCTCTTTTTCTTGACAATGGATTATATTTTATAGCTTCTTTATGTGTCTTCTAATAGCTTATTGTAAGCTGGACAGTGTGTATAAAAGAAAAGTAAAGGCTAAAATAAATGATATTAATTGTAAAGGCTAAAATAAATGATATTAATTGTTGATATTAACTAATGATATTAGCCTGATGGCAAAACCAACATAAGCTGAAGCTGAGCTTTGTTCTTGTTTTAGCAATATTCACTTCATCCTTGGCTTCAGACAATTTGATAATGAAATCAAGATCTCTAGTTAGCACATCATGCAGGAAAAAAAAATGAGAAGAATTAGTTTTATTTACCATACATTTATTTACTTTCTGAACTGCAGTAGATCTCATTCTACTTTAACCTGACTATAAGATTTTTGGGTCTTTTAGGATATTCCTTTTTTGCTCCCCAGTCCTCTCTGAGATTTCTAGGCCTCAATAGATATCTACTGATATGTATAATAATTTGTTAAATCAAGAAGACCAGAGCTTTATACCTTGGTCCCTCTTTTGACAGTAGGCTATATAACACCTTATATACATGAGATTCTTTACACCTCTTTAAAGCCTTAAGTGTATATAATAATAAATATATAATGTATATATAATGTATATGTATGGGGAGTATGATGTTTATAAAATGATGGAGAATACATTAACACAAACTTATTTGAAGAATATTTTAAAGTCTTCATTCATTCAATATAGAAGAAAAATACAGCTAAACCATCATATAATTGTGTACTTAGACCTTGATGGTCACTTGAGATTTTGATGGTCACTTGAGTTCTTAAAAAAATAAATAGTTTTAATTTGAACTTTGTAGAAATAATGGCATACTTTTCATTCCTGTATAGTTTCTCTTTTATGTGTTTGTTAATAATATAATAGAGAAAAAAGTAACTTTTTCACAGAGTACTATAGATTTGCCCATTAAATTTAACATCAAGTTGGAATTTTAAGTGATTATTCTCAAAAATAAAAAAAATATGTTGAATTATCGCTCAGTGGAATTTCTCTTCACATAATGGGTTATATGTTAAGCATATTTCCTTTAAAATAAGGAAGTCATGGCCATATGCCCTTACTATTTTAGAATATGTTATTATTATATAGCAACCTTAAGGTAGGGGAGAATCAACTTTCCTCATTAAATTTATTGGTCCAACTAAAAGTGTTTTATATAGCATGTACTGACTATTCCAAAAGTTAGTAGTATGCCTTCCCAAATTAACAATGCAAAATTCAATAACTATAATTTACTTTATGCCAAGTATCAGTTATCAGTTTCTTTATCTGAAAGGTTTTCATGAGTTAAATTTTACAAAACTTTCTAGATTATCACTGCTTCATGATAAATTTATACTTTCACTGATGCTGTTGGGGGCTGTGGTGAATACAGCAGCAGAAGTGGTATTTGAATAAACCTACTTGAAAAAATGAGAGGGTTTCATACTGTTTCACATGTATGTAGGGAGGGTAACATGACTGGGTAAGAGACTATGCAGAACTCTGATCAGGAAAATATTTCATTCTTCTGATGACTCCTACTAAACTTCAAAATCCCACCATGACTCCTGTTTCATCATAATCCAGACAGTTTTCAAATTACAGGCACATAGAGTTTCTTCTCCAATTACATCTCTAGGCCAATTTCTTTGCAAGATGCCATCTGCTTATGCTGGCCAAGAGAAAAGCAGAACATCTGAGGACTGGCACCAACAGAAATCTCCCTGACATATATTATTGGAAATTATATGATAAATCTTTGGTAAGGTTTCCAAATGGGGTTTGTATATTATCAGGTTTTGCTAAAACTAAAACAAGAATGAATTTCTAGATCAACTAATGTTGAAAATTTTATATGAAAAAATAAGTATTAGAATGGTCTGAGCAGAAAATTCCAAATAGTTCTTAATTCCATTTATGTTTACCCCAAGTGG